>NC_064640.1:825588392-825891423 GCF_023864345.2 Schistocerca serialis cubense
ATTAATTGTTGGTAAGGCGGGCACCAGGTTGAGATTCATTGGGAGAGTGCTTAGAAAATGTAGTCCATCAACAAAGGAGGTGGCTTACAAAACACTCGTTTGACCTATACTTGAGTATTGCTCATCAGTGTGGGATCCGTACCAGATCGGTTTGACGGAGGAGATAGACAAGATCCAAAGAAGAGCGGCGCATTTCGTCACAGGGTTATTTGGTAACCGTGATAGCGTTACGGAGATGTTTAATAAACTCAAGTGGCAGACTCTGCAAGAGAGGCGCTCTGCATCGCGGTGTAGATTGCTCGCCAGGTTTCGAGAGGGTGCGTTTCTGGATGAGGTATCGAATATATTGCTTCCCCCTACTTATACCTCCCGAGGAGATCACGAATGTAAAATTAGAGAGATTAGAGCGGAGGCTTTCAGACAGTCGTTCTTCCCGCGAACCATACGCGACTGGAACAGGAAAGGGAGGTAATGACAGTGGCACGTAAAGTGCCCTCCGCCACACACCGTTGGGTGGCTTGCGGAGTATAAATGGAGATGTAGAACGTTTCAATGAGTTTCGTACCCATCATCAAACTCATTGAAACGTTGCCACAAGACGACGCCACCACTCGGCTGATAACCCGAGAAGAATTCATAAGGATTGACATCTTTTATCCAAGACAGTACGAAGAGACGGTGTAGTAAGACTAATATTTAAGAGGTATTCATGACAAATGCAGGAAGAATTACGTGACAAAAATCAATTGCTACTTATTTGAAGAGGCCCCAATAAAACCCTGAATAAAAACTGCTGCTCTCAGTTATACCTGACTTTGCCTTTAAAACTCATTGCTTTTCATCTGGAGAGGAGGTGCCTCCGCATTATGTCAAGAAACAAACCAAAAGGCTCACTCAAAACATCGTTTGGCGCACCCTGCAAGGAAATTAACGTTTCAGAAAATGCGATCACATTCACGAGAAGGATAAACTAAGGTGCCAAAAGTCATGAGACAGTGGTATGCACATATGCAGATGGTAAACACAAGGTATAAAAGGGCAGAAGGGCAATGCATTGGCAGAGCTTTATTTGTACTCAGGTGATTCATGTGAAAAGGTTTCCGATGTGATTATTTTTGCATGACGGGAATTAAGAGACTTTGAATACAGAATAGTAGTAGGAGCTGGATGCATGAGACATTCCACTTAGGAAATCGTTAGGCAATGTAATATTCCGAGATCCAAAATGTCAAGAGTGTGCTGAGAACACGAAATTTCAGGCATTAACCTCTCACCACAGACAACGCAGTGGCTGACCGTGGCCTAGTCGGATGAGTCGAAGTTTCAGCAAGTAAGAGCTGATGGTAGGGTTCGAGTGAGGTGAGGAACCCCACAAAGTCATGGACCCAAGTTGTCAACAAGGTACTATGCAATCTGGTGGTGGCTCCACAATGGTGTGGTCTGTGTTTACATGGAATGGACTGGGTCCTCTGCTCCACGTGAACCGAACATTGATTGAAAATGTTTATGTTTGGCTACCTGGAGACCATTTGCAGCCATTCACGGTCTTCGTGTTCCCAAAAAATGATGGAATTTTTGTGGATGACATTGCCCCATGGCGCTGGGCCACAATTGTTTGCGACTGATTTGAAGAGCATTCTGGACAATCCGAGCAAATGATTTGGCCACCCAGATCGCCTGACATGGATCTCATCAAACGTTTATACTTCATAATCGATAGGTCAGTTTGTGCACAAAATCATGGGCCAGCAGCACTTTCGAAATTATGTTCAGCTATAGAGGCACCATGTCTCAGTATTTCTGCAGGGGACTTCCAATGATTTATTGAGTCCAGGCCACATCGAGTTGCTGCCCTATGCAGGGCAAAATGATGTATGACATGATATTAGGAGGTATCCCATGTTTGTTGTCACCTTGTCACCGCTGTGTGGTACAGTGTGTATAGCCAGTTACTGACTTGGTAGTAGCTGATGCACAGTACAGTTTTCTGTCGCATAGAAACTCTGCTCCAGACCACACAGACTATCAATGCAGTTGGCAGACCCCCTGGACGTGAGGTGGAAGATGCTATGCAAGCAGTTTACTGTTTCCTAGAAAAAACTGATGAAGAATGCCAATGCACCATGGAAGAACTGATAGAGCATAATTGAAGGTGGTTTGTGTCCGTATCCAAGCAGTATTAGAAGACATCTCCTTCAGAAATATGGCGATGATACTTTGGGTACAACAAGCAGATATTACGTTGTATGTTTCATAGTCAATGGACAAAAAAACACTAATGAATGCTGGTATCAAGACGTTCTGAGGCTGCTAGAAAAAGAAGAAAAGCGTGCCATTGAGGAAGACATTAGATCGCAGGTACATAACTTGACTGAATACTCCCACCCTGGGAAGAAAGCTTTCTACATGAAACTGAGGATCTCATTTCTGAGACTCTAAGAGTTTTAATGGACGCTGTGGTGCTCAGCAAAAAGCGAAGGGATCTCGAGAAATGGAAGAAAAAATCAGCAGCCGTTACACATAGCGTGTGATTAGTGCTGCGTAGCCTGTTTCATTCCTCTCCCCTCTTCAGATCGGCTTAGCAGTATTTCTTTGCAAAGAAGAGGGTTCTCGCCAATTGACAGATGTCCTTTCTTCCATGGAGTTTTGTTCCTTGTGCAGGAAGCAACTCGATTCGAGGTGTCATAGATAATGGCTGTTAACCAACGAGAACTTTGCCAGATGATCTGCGACAACACCATTTTCAGCATTCAAACTCTCGATGGACGAAACACATTTTTTACAGAATGGGAGGGAATCCGATGCCCCACTCCTTCCCCTCGCCCTCCCCCCCCCCTTCTCAAAAAATCCATTATACTGGGTCAAAAGGCTGAACGGATAAAGGATGTACCATCAGCATAAATCGTTGGAAGCTTACGAGCTTAACCACTGAAACATTTTGAAAGGGACAATGATGTCGGCTTAGGTGCTATTGACATCAATGGGTCAAGTACATCATACGCTCATACTGAGACCATCGTTCCATCAGTGCCACTCCTGCTGTGGCTGCACAGGAAATCTTCCAGGAATTTATCAAGGAGGTAACCGAAGAAATACCTTTCCAGGCAACCTTCATAGACCGCCAACCTTTTATAAATGCAGCTTCTGTGGAATACAACACGATATTCACATAATTGTTGTCTGTTGTTGGAAAGACACATTCGTTGGGGCAGCAAAAACTTTCATCACTTTCGATCAGCCTCACTACGTCACAGCATGAGATGCGGCAGTGAGCTGTGTGGGAGACCCGGAACTACATGCCGTGGTCAAATGAATAGGTTGTTTATGTTTTTCAATGGGACTGTGGGGTATATTATGGAAGAGTGAGGGTTGTCAGTAAAATTCAACGCTGTCTACGCAGCCGACAGCACTGTAAAAATACATACCTATGCCAGGGCATTCAGAGGACATACATTGGTTTTGCGCCGGCCGGGGTGGCCGAGCGGATCTAGGCGCTACAGTCTGGACCCGCGCGACCGCTACGGTCGCAGGTTCGAATCCTGCCTCGGGCATGACTGTGTGTGATGTCCTTAGGTTAGTTAGGCTTAAGTAGTTCTAAGTTCTAGGGAACTGATGACCTCAGAAGTTAAGTCCCATAGTGCTAAGAGCCATTTGAACCCATTGGTTTTGCGAGCTCTTGGTATGGTGATAATAGCGTCCATAAACTTTTCCAAGTCGATGTTGAGCAAATTTTATACAGTGGGGACTAAAGTGGACCACTGGATGCACATGACAGAGATTGGGGGAAGGAAATTTCACAAAATATGCAGACAGTCGTGATGCAAGAGTAAATAATGACAACTGTTCGAAAAAAAGGTTGGAATTGCGGCGGCGCGGTTCTTTCCGTCCCTTTACGACGGACCTGCACCTACCTGTGAACATTGTCTCAGCAGATCATCAGAAGGAAAGCCGAGTGAAACCTACTGTACTTCGACGTGAACCAGGCTGCAATGTAAGTCACTAATCTACGTTTCGGGTGAAAGTGTTCACAAGAAATGAAACGTTGGAAATTTTGTCCTCAATTAATATATTCTGAAACTTAGGTGAACAAATATCACTGCCAGGCCCGTGCTAGTCTTAACACAGTCACTCACAATCCCTTTCACTCAAGTTAATAAGTTTATGGTGTTGCATTTCCCGAAAACGTAATAGCTACAAAAATACTGATTGCTTTTGATTGAGAATGCTCACCAAATATTAAGTCTGTCGGTACCAAATGCAGTCACAGTTTTTTAGCCACCGCCCTGCTCAATACGCCACGTGGAATATATGTCTTTTGTTGTCACAAAATTCACTTAAAAATTCCGTAATTTCTACACGCCCATCGGAATAATTATGCCGTCACTTTACCACACTTCTGACGAATGGAACACTGCTAGATCCGGCAACTTATCATTTCCATCGGAACTACTACTACTGCACACGTCCGATCTCTTTCATGGTTAGGTTTCGACTCTTCTCTAGAGTACTCTAAGTCTTCTCTACCAGCAGAGAAAGGCGCGCGAAGAATACTGCTTTACCATTGGTCAGTTTACTCAACAGCCAATAGCAAAACAACACTCTCCCGCGTCAGTCCGCGCTTTTCATCAATAACCAATCTCAAAATAGTAAACCTAACGACTGCACTTTTTACCGACGTTATTATCTAATATGCTGAAACTTTGATTATGCATAAAGTTATTTACTATTGTTATTTATACCTGAATTAACTTTCCATTTACCATAAACGTACTTTACAAATCTATTCTACAAAACTCCCCTTTGTCCATATCCATACTTCTTCGAAATGTTCCCACACTAAATACTACAATTATCTTCATATTAATCTTAAACCACACTCACGCATCATTCATACTGCTAAAACACATTTATAACATTTTACATACACAAAAAGACGTAACATTTTATGAAAATACTAGAACAGTTTATGAAAAACATTCTATTACTTTAGTGCACTCTAGTGGGCACAATCGAAACTAAAATCACAGTCCCCCTATCCAATATTGTCCTCTCTCGGCTGATACATAAACTACGTGCGCATCCAGTCTCGTGTCACCATCTGTCACTATCCAGCTCTTAGACACATCTCCCACTTAACCGCCTCCAAGGCAGGATCGTTACAAGGCGCTACGCCTCAGAATGGTTTCACCAACACCTCAAGAGCCAATATCAGTCAACAATGGGGTTATGAAAGGATATAAAAATCAATTGTTACTTGGCCAGGGAGGTCGGAACCTAAGGTATCAAGGGATTGCTGGGAATGATTTCAAAACCGTCAAGTTCAAGCGAGCTCTGTCATCCTCATTAATGTGGTTACTGAGCCAACCACTTTGTTTCAAAGGATGCCTATCGCCAAACAGTCAGAAGAAGAAGTAGAGGACGTCAGAACCTACGAACTGGCTGCATATCCCCTAACTTTGTTTGATGAGGGTGGATTGTGAAAAGGCACAAAATCTGCTTCGTAAAAAGCTGTTAAACCTCCTCCAGATACCACACTGCTGGATAGCAGTACAGTATGTGTGATTTATATTTTTTTATTGTTATACAGACTCGTAGGGTCGAGTGGGCATAACTTCGAATAAATTTGCAACTCATATGTCTATTATGTAGGAAGTAAGTACAATGAAAGTGCGAAAGTTGTGTTCAATGTTTTACTTGGATAGACAGAAGACTACAAAGTCCGTGAAGTGCTTAAGGAGATCGAGCAAAAAGCAGTCTCTGGAGATGCAATTTAGCAGCACCATGACACGAACAATTTCACAACTAAATTTTCTATAGACTGTGAAAAACAAAGATAATCACCCTGCTGATGTAACAACGCAATTAAAGTGAAATCGCTTCCCAGGAGGTAGCTGATAATGCAGACACTCTGATAGCGGGGCGACGGAATCCCTGGCTTTAGCTCACAAATGTGTCACAATTTCGAGGGAAGCTGTTGACTTCTGATCGTAATGATAGTCTCCAAATTGCCCTCAATGTATATTTTCTCAAGTCAGAAGGAGGTACAATCCCTCAGCTACTCTATTGTTCAGGAAGTGCAGTGGAAAAGAACGTTGACAGTTATATTTTCTTCTTCCACGCAATGAGTGACTGCAACTCTGTGTCTGCATATCTCAACCGAGGCAAGGTTAAATTTCTCAATACCCTCTCCAAAAATTTCGAATGATGTTGTTGTTGATGTGGTCTCAGTCTGAAGACGGTTTAATGTATCTCTCCATGCTATTCTATCCTGTGCAAGCCTCTTCACCGCCGAATATCTATTACATCCTTCTGAATCTCTCTACTGTATTCGTCTCTTTGTTTCCCTCTACGGTTTCTACCACCCACAGTTCACTCCAGTGCTAAATTGCTGATCCCTTGACGGCCCAGAATGTGTCCTATCAATCAATCCCCTCTTGTAGTCAGGTTGTGCAACAAATTCCTTTTCTCCCCAGTTCTATTCAGTACCTCCTCATTAGTACCCAAAAAAATGGCTCTGAGCACTATGGGACTTAACTGCTCTGGTCATCAGTCCCCTGGAACTTAGAACTACTTAAACCTAACTAACCTAAGGACATCACACACATCCATGCCCGAAGCAGGATTCGAACCTGCGACCGTACCGGTCGCGCGGTTCCAGACTGTAGCGCCTAGAACCGCTCGGCTACTTCAGCCGGCTTTACCCACCTAATGTTCAATGTTTTTCTATTCTTCTGCAGCATCACATTTCGAGAGTTTCCATTCTCTTCTTGTCTAGACTGTTTATCGTCCATGTTTCACATCGTAATCTGGCTACACTCCACACAAATACCTTCACAAAAGACTTCTCAACACTTAAATCTATATTCGCTGTTAACAAATTTCTCTTCTTCAGAAATGCTTTTCTTGCCACTGCTAGTCTACATTCTATTCCCTGTCTGCTTCGACCTTCATCAGTTATTTTGCTGCCCAAATAACAAAACTCATCTGCTCTTTCAAGTGTTTTACTGTCTCTAATAGAATTATAGCGTCATCGGCAAACCTCAAGGTTTTTATGGCTTCTCCCTGAACCTTTATTCCTACTCCAAATTTTTCTTTTGTTTTCTTTACTGCTCGCTCATGTACAGCTTCGGGGATAGGCTACAGCGCTATCTTACTTATCAACCAGTGCGTCCCTTTCATGCCCTTGACTCTTATAGGTGCCGTTTGGTCTCCACACAAGTTGTAAATAGCCTTTCGCTCCATGTATTTTACACCTGCTACCATCAGAATTTCAAAAAGAGAGTATTCAACTCAACATTGTCAAAAGCGTTCTTTGAGACTAAAAATGCTATAAACGAATGTTTGACTTTCCTTAACCTATCTTCTAAGACAAGTCGTAGGGCCAGTATTGCCTTGTGTGTACCTACATTTCTCCAGAATCCAAACTGATCTTCTCAACGGTTGGTTTCTACCAGTGTTTACATTCTTCTGTAAAGAATTTGTGTAAGTATTTTGCAACTATGGCTTAGTAAACTTACAGTTCGATAATATTGTCACGTAGAAGAAGGTGTAATTAGATGAATGACGAACACTAACTTCACTTAACGAAGGTTTATTCAGCACTTGAGTACAAGAGCGTGGAGCGAACTGCCTCCGACCAGAACACATACGGTATATATACAATTACAAAACATTCCAGTACAATGATTCTTGATATTTGTGGATACCTCTAGAATGTACTCGAACCGAATATAGAAATTGAAAATATACATGTAACCGTCTAGTATCATAACCACTACACGATTCTTCTGCTACAATATTCATAGCTGTCATCACCTTCTTTCTTTGGAATTAGAATTATTATAATATTCTTGAAGTCTGAATGTATTTCCCCAGTGTCATACATCTTGCTCACTACATGGAAGAGATTTGTCATGCCTGGCTCTCCGAAGGCTTTCAATAGTTCTGAAGGAATGCCATGTACTTCAGGGGCCTTGTTTTGACTTAGGTCTTGATAAAATTCTTCTCGCAGTATCGTATCTCCCATCTCATCTTCATCTACGTCCTCTTCCATTTCTGTAATATTGCCTCCAAGTTCGTCTCCCTTGTACAGATCCTTAATAAACTGCTTCTACCTTTCTACATCTACATCTACATGATTACTCTGCAATTCACATTTAAGTGCTTGGCAGAGGGTTCATCGAACCACAATCATACTATCTCCCTACCATTCCACTCCCGAACAGAGCGCGGGAAAAACGAACACCTAAACCTTTCCGTTCGAGCTCTGATTTCTCTTATTTTATTTTGATGATCATTCCTACCTATGTAGGTTGGGCTCAACAAAATATTTTCGCATTCGGAAGAGAAAGTTAGTGACTGAAATTTCGTAAATAGATCTCGCCGCGACGAAAAAGTCTATGCTTTAATGACTTCCATCCCAACTCGCGTATCATATCTGCCACACTCTCTCCCCTATTGCGTGATAATACAAAACGAGCTGCCCTTATTTGCACCCTTTCGATATCCTCCGTCAATCCCACCTGGTAAGGATCCCACACCGCGCAGCAATATTCTAACAGAGGACGAAGGAGTCTAGTGTAAGCTGTCTCTTTAGTGGACTTGTTGCATCTTCTAAGTGTCCTGTCAATGAAACTCAACCTTTGGCTCGCCTTCCCCACAGTATTATCTATGTGGTCTTTCCAACTGAAGTTGTTCGTAATTTTTACACCCAGGTACTTAGTTGAATTTACAGCCTTGAGAATTGTACTATTTATCGAGTAATCGAATTCCAACGGATTTCTTTTGGAACTCCTGTGGATCACCTCACACTTTTCGTTATTTAGCGTCAACTGCCACCTGCCACACCATCACACCATACAGCAAACTTTTCTAAATCGCTTTGCAACTGATACTGGTCTTCGGATGACCTTACTAGACGGTAAATTACAGCCACGCTATCTCAGGCTCCTTGCCACGGTTCGCGTGGCTCCTTCGGACATGGGTGTGAACGTGTGTTGTCGTTAGCATAAATTAGATTAAGTAGTGTGTAGCCCTTGGGACCGATGACCTCAGAAGTTTGGTCCCATAGGAACGTACCACAAATTTCCAATTTTTCCCCCTTTCAGCTTTCCCTTCTTCGCTTAGGACTAGTTCCCATCTGATATTCATACAGCTACTTCTCTTTTTTCTAAAGGTCTCTTTAATTTTCCTGTGGCGGTATGTTGCTCTTCATGTCAATCTCATATTTTAGACGTCTGTATTCCCTTTCGCCTGCTTCATTTGGTGCATTTTATATTTTCTCCTTTCATCAATTAAATTGAATACCTCCTGTGTTATCCAAGGATTTGTACTAGGCCATGTCTTTTTACCCCATTTGATCCTCTGCCGACTTCGCTGTTTCATCTTTCAAAGCTATCCATTCGTCTTAAGCTCTATTACTTTCCTCTGTTCTAGTCAATTGTTGCATAATGCCCCCTCTGAAACTCTCAACAATCTCTGGTTCTTTCAAATTATCGAGATCCCATCTTCTTAATTTCCTACATTTTTGCAGTTTCTTCAGTTTTATTCTTCAGTTCATAACTAATAAATTGTTATCAAAGTCCACATCTGCAATTACAGTTTAAAATCTTGTTCCGAAATCTTTGTCTTACCATTATATAATCAGTCTGAAACCTCCCATTGTTTCCACGTGTCTCCCACATATACAACCTTTTTTCATGGTTCTTAAACCAAGCGTTAGCAATGGTTAAATTATGCTCTGCTCAAAATTCTGCCAGGCGGCTTCCTCTTTCATTCCTTTCCCCCATTCCATATTCACCTATTATTTCTCCTTCTCTTCCTTTTCCTATTGTCGAATTCCAATCCCCCATAACAATTAAATTTCGTCTCCCTTAACTATCTGAATGATTTCTTTTATCTCATCATGAATTTCATCAATCTCTTCATTGTTTATGGAGCTAGTTAGTACATAAACTTGTACTTCTGTGGTGGGAGTGCCGGCCCATGTGGCCGAGCGGTTCTAGGCGCTTCAGTCTGGAAGCGCGCGACCGCTACGGTCGCAGGTTCAAATCCTGCCTCGGGCATGGGTGTGTGTGATGTCCTTAGGTTAGTTAGGTTTAAGTAGTTCTAAGTTCTAGGGGACTGATGACCTCAGATGTTAAGTCCCATAGTGCTCAGAGCCATTTGAACCATTTTTTTGTGGTGGGTGTGGGCTTCGTGTATATCTCGGCTATGGTGATGTTCATAGTAACTCACCTACATTCCTGTTTTCTTAATCATTATTAAATATACTCCTGGATTACCTCTATTTGATTTTGTAACTGTAGCCCCATATTACCTGAGCAGAAGTCCTGTTGTTCCTGCCACCTAACTTCGCTAATTTCCACTACATCTAACTTCAACCTATCCATTCACTTTTTAACTTCTTAACCTACCTGCTCGATTAATGGGTCTTACACTCCACGCTTCAATCCCTAGAACGCCAGTTTTGATTCTCCCGAGCATGACATCCTTGTGAGTAGTCCACGCACAGAGATCCGAACGGAGGCTATTTTACCCAAGAAGATGCCATAATCATTTAACCATACAGTAGAGCGGCATGCCCTCGGGAAAAATTATGGCTGTAGTTTCTTCTAGCTTTCAGCCATTCACAGTACTAGCACAGTTAGGCCGTTTTGCTTGATGTTACAAGGCCAGATCAGTCAATCATCCAGATTGTTGCTCTTGCAGCTAGTGGAAACGCTGCTGCCCCTCTTAGGAAACCACATGTTTGTCTCGCCTCTCAATAGATACGCCTCCGTTATTGCATCTGCAATTGAAATTTACCAACTGAGCTACCCAAGCACGACTCACGCCCCGACATCACAACTTTGGTAGAGCACTTGCCCGCGAAAGGCAAAGGTTCCGAGTTCGAGTCTCGGTCCAGCACACAGTTTTAATCTGCCAGGAAGTTTCATATTAGCGCACACTCTGCTGTAGATTGAAAATTTCATTCTAGAAACAACCCCCAGGCTGTGGCTAAGCCATGTCTCCGCAGTATCCTTTCTTCCAGGTGTGCTAGTTCTGCAAGGTTCGCAGGAGAGCTTCTGTGAAGTTTGGAAGGTAGGAGACGAGGTACTGGCGGATTTAAAGTTGTGAGGACGGGCCGTGAGTCGTGCTTGGGTAGCTCAGTTGGTAGAGCACTTGCCTGCGAAAGGCAAAGGTCCCGAGTTCGAGTCTCGGTCCGGCACACAGTTTTAATCTGCCAGGAAGTTTCAAATAATCGATGTCTTTCGCCATATACAATGTCCATGCAAGTAATGGATATGGATCACACGTCACGGCTTATGTAGTGCTCTGCAACTGACGACCTGCAAACAATCAGTGTCCTTTGCTATATACAATGCCCATGCTAGTAATGGATATGGATCACAAGTGACATCTCTGTTAGTGTCCGTCTTCTACCGTCCGGCCCAAGCTGGCAGGCGCGGCACTTATATTCACTTCTTGTAGAGGCCGCTCCTGCCGTGGTGCGGTCCTAGTCAGCGAGTTATTGGCCGACGTTGTCTCTCAGCCTTCTCTGCTGTTGCGTTCATCTTCGTGCCGGCATCTTTCGTTACGCCGGAACAGATTATACCACATGCTCGGATATGCAAATGTTTAGCATTTCAGAGACACTCCACAAATTATATTGGTGTAACACCATGCATCTCTATAATAGGAAAGATTACGCAGCGGCATTCTCATTGATATACAGCATTTGAATACTGATGCCTTGTAAGAAGATCGCGTTATGCTTCATGTGTTAACGAGAAACGTCTATCAGATTGAGTCGAAATTCGAAAGCACGAGGATCGTGGCCCATCAACACTGTAGTTTATTGTCCCACAATAATGCTACTCACGTTGATCAGTATTCAGTGACCGTCTGAAACGTCCCCTTTGGAAAATTAATGAATTACTGTGCTGGTAACCCTCTTAATTTATTTGATTTTCAAACAGCTGAGCAAAAGTGAATGTACTCAGACATTTATCTCTTTACTTATTCTGATCATCACTAAACTGACACATAATATTTTTAGTGCAACGCAATCTGACTTTCAATAATCCCTACAAAAGAATGGCCGCGACTAACAATAACCTATACCTTTCACGAATAACTTACCTCGCAAAAATCTTCGTTACTCGAACTACTGCAATACAGAGAGCGCCAATACTGCCAGCTAAATAAAAGATTTTAACTACTGAAGGCTCTAACTACTGATAGGCATACTTAGCAAATGGAAGATTTTGATAGAGAACAACCTTAATATTGTTCAAAAGTCATTGGCTGACGACGTCTCACAACCTTCTCTGCTTCGGGAGGACGACGGTTCAATCCCGGGTTCGGCCCTCCTGATTTAGGTTTTCCATGATTTCCCTAAATCACTCCAGGCAAATGCCGGGATGGTTCCTCTGAAAGGGCACGGCCGACTTCCTTCCCCATTCTTCCCTAATCCGATGAGACCGATGACCACGCTGTCTGGTCTCCTTCCCCAAACAACCAACCAACCTTCTCTGCTCTTGCGTTCTTTATCTTTGTGCCGGCATTTGTCGTTACGCCAGAACAGATTATACCACATGCTCGGATATTTCAGAGACACCCCACAAATTATGTTGGTGCAACACCATGTACAGTCTCTACAATAGGAAAGATTATGCAGTGGCATTCTCATTGATATACAGCATTCTTGCGAATATGGATTCGATAGTTTGAGAAGGGCCATGCCGTACTTTCTATGTACGCTTGCATGACTACTCTCAATTCATTCATAAGTGCCTGACGTTCCAATTTAAGTTGTTCCTAATTATGGTCCCTAGGTATTTAGTTGAATTGATGGGCTTTACATTTGTGTAATTTACCGTCTAACCGAAATTTAACGGATTACTTTCAGCACTCATGTGATGACTCACACTTTTCGTCAACTGTCACTTTTCTCGCCATACGGGTATCTTCTCTAAATCATATTTCATTTGGTTTTGATCTTCTGATGACATTACTACACGGTAAACAACTGCGTCATCGGCAAACAATACAAGTGTGACGCTCAGGTCGTCTCCTAAATCGTCTGTATAGATTAACAATGGAAGAGGGCCTATAAGACTGCCTCGGGGAACGCCAGCTATCATTTCCATTTTACTAGGCGACTTTCCGTCAATTACTGAATACGATGACCTTTCTGACGGAAATTACGAACCCACTCGCAAAACGGAGGTGATACTCCACATGCAAGCGGTTTGATCGAGGGATGGTGCCAAAAGCCTTCTGGAAATCTAGTAATATGTACTCTATTTGAGATCCCCTGTCGATAGCACTCATTCATTGCTTCGTGTGAATAAAGAGCCAGTTGTGTTTCACCAGAACGTTTCAAAATGGTTCAAATGGGTCTGAGCAGTATGGGACTTAACTTCTGTGGTCATCAGTCGCCTAGAACTTAGAACTAATTTAAACCTAACTAACCTAAGGACATCACACACATCCATACCCGAGGCAGGATTCGAACCTGCGATCGTAGCGGTCGCGCAGTTCCAGACTGTAGCGCGTAGAGCCGCTCGGCCTCACCGGCCGTCGCTCCAGCTAATCGGGCCCCCACAGCCTGCCCTCTTCGGAACTCTATTAGGTCTTTCATTGCACATCGTCCTCGGCCTCTGAATGCAAATACGAAGTATGCACTATTCCTCAACAACCTGCAGTGATTCCTAGTCCGTACTGAACACTTAAAGTCCGGCGCGACACGTGCCTTACCTGCGTTTTTGACCGTCAATCACAACCATCCCATTACTACCACTGTTCATATTAATTTGCTTATCCCCTGTACGCACACCTTTTGGTGTCACACTACGGATTGCTATGT
Organism: Schistocerca serialis cubense; assembly: GCF_023864345.2. Taxonomy (NCBI): domain Eukaryota; kingdom Metazoa; phylum Arthropoda; class Insecta; order Orthoptera; family Acrididae; genus Schistocerca; species Schistocerca serialis. Next base: position 825,602,245 of record NC_064640.1, read on the forward strand.
TAACAAACGCCTGCCGCATTTACGTCATAGAACAGTATGTTGCTTCATTACGCTATTTTCATCAGTATAATAATTATATATGTTCATTCGACTACAACCAACAATGTTCATGGAAGTAGTTGTTTGAGCTCTGTTTTTCCTGTTATATGTATTTATTTAAGTATGATGGGCAGTGAGATGTAATGCAGGGTTGGCGTAAGATTGGGAAAAACTGAAAATGTACATTATATTGTCATGTTACGAATCACACCACCATACATACCGCCCTTCATTTAACTTCTTTCCGTATGCAGTTTCACTTCTGGACATTGCAATTCCAACACCATGAACAGCGGCACTCAGTGAACTTCAAACTGGTGTGGATTTAGAGGCCGCTCCTGTCTTGGTGCGGTCCTAGTCAGCGAACTATTGGCAGACGTCGTCTCACAGCCTTCTCTGCTCTTGCGTCCGTCCGCAGCTCGTTGTCGTGCGGTAGCGTTCTCGCTTCCCACGCCCGGGTTCCCGGGTTCGATTCCCGGCGGGGTCAGGGATTTTCTCTGCCTCGTGATGACCGGGTGTTGTGTGATGTCCTTAGGTTACTTAGGTTTAAGCAGTTCTAAGTTCTAGGGGACTGCTGGCCATAGATTTTAAGTCCCATAGTGCTCAGAGCCAGCCAGTCTGCTCTTGCGTTCTTCATCTTACTGCCGGCGTTTATCGTTACTCCGGAACATTCCTCCCCCCCTCCCCCACCCTAAGTCGACGGACCGTCGTCGTGTAGGAAGTGCGACCATGGCGGGGGAGGCAGGAGTGTGGGCGCATCGTTGGACGGGAAGCTGTGGTTGCAGGGGAAGTCAAGCTTCCGGTCGTACCCCACCATCCGGCCTATGCTCTGGCATAAACGTCCTCCAGAAAACGACCAGAAGAATAGGTGTCCACCTCCAGCTGCCATGAACCAGATGAAGAAAGCGGCGACTGCTCCGGTGTGGGCGGGTCCAGTTCCATCGTTAGGACGAGAGGAGGCAGAGGAGGCGAAGATTCTATCTCCGTGGTGTTGTCCCGCGGTGTCGTAATGACACCCTCTGGCTACTGCTGTGGCCGCAGTGCCCTCTGGATCCGTGAATCTGGGGCAAGAGACACTGAAAGATCATCGTGCACATGACAGAGGCGAGGTTGATTTTGATGTCGGCGCTGCAAGCCATCTGGACTTGAAATAAGGTACTGTAACTGGGCTTCCTCTCTTTTGATGCTAGTCAGTTGTCAGGATGAGCATTACTTTAAATGGGTATTTGATTCTAAAGCATTATGTCAGGGTGAAAAACACTAAATAAATTACTTTTTCTCTCTTAACAACATGCGGGCAGGGTGGGTTCTTCCTTGGCTCGGGTATGAGGTAGAATGAATCAGCATTTTTACATGAGATAACTTTTATTGAAAGATTTGTACAATGGTTTCCTTACTGGATTGTTCTGGCTGGGAGAGCGGCAGCTGTGTCGTTTGCGAAGCCTTCATGCTGCGTGAGCGGCGGCGTCTGATTACGCCTGGCGGTGTGTATCTCGTGTCGCCGTCTCGCCCCAGTTGACTGGAGACGCACCTCGTGCGGTGGCCCGTTTAGTTATTGAGAACGAAGTCGTCAATCGGATGGTGATACCTTGGATGCGGCGTCCCAGTGTTTCTCTTCTCTAAATGGCCGCGTGTCTCAGTGTTGTGCGTCGGCCAGCGGAGCGGTGCGGCGGGGGAAGGCCAGAATCCTGGACTCGAACAACGGACTCCAGTTTGCCTGTCTTCGGCTGTCAGATCTTCATCACCAGCTCACAGGTGACTGCTAATGTGAGGCCGTCTCCTTCCCGTCCTCACGAGTCACCCGGGTACGTAAAAATCAGTCTTCAAATACCTTCTAACTTCTGTCTTCTGGCGGCGAGGCTGCTGCTTGCTATTCCATAACAGCGGCGGACTTGGTGCTTCTGTGTACGATGTAGTCTCTTCCTGCATGATGGTCTTCAGCACCGAAACTGAACTGAAAACTACTCTTGTCGGGCCCACTGCGTTTCGCGTATTTACTGACTTCAGTTCACTGGAGGTGAACAACTTGATGGTCATTGCCTCTTCTGTCACGTTGAAAAGCTTCTCGAATAATCTTCTTAACGTCGGTCATTGGCTCTTGGAATGTAGGCGAGGGCCTTTGATCACATGTGACAATTGAGAAACACGTGAGCCGGTCGGGTGATGCCCAGACGGCTGAATCTACAGCTTCCGCTTATGTGGGGAGGGCGATGGCTTCTCTTGAACGTGCTGACTTGCAAGCGCCGGATGTTGCCACTCCTGCTATGTCCGCTGTTTGCCATTGTGTAATTCTTCTAAACTAAACTAAGTTTTTCATTTATTTTCTAATTTCTACTTCACTTCACATTGATTTCACTAATTTATTTACCTGTCTTAAGTACCACTCAATAGTACATGCAAGTGCCAAGTCGGCGTACGATCTCACCTCGCGCCCTCCCTTTGCTGCCACTAAAATCCCTGTCGGATGCTGAGGAGGGTGGAGCAGGTACAGCAGCGTCCGATAGCCGAGGCCGTGAAGCAATTCCGCCGGCGAAGGTCCATCTCGTGGGTACGAACGATAGGAGGCGGAAACAATTGCAATGCTTGATCCCTGGTGTGTGCAGAGCGAAGTTTGGCCATCTGCTGCTTGAAGGTTCTGACAGAACGTTCCGCTTCGTCATTTGACTATGGATGGAACGGTGCACTAGTGAGATACTACATGTCACTGTGTTCACAGAATGTTTCAAATTCATTTGACTTGAACTGAGGTCCGTTGTCTGACACTATTGCTTCAGGTAAACCTTCGAGGCAAAAAATAGAGGAAAACACCTGAATTCTGCTACGTGACGTTGTCGAGTTTACTAGCACAGCAAAAGGAAATGTGCTATACGAGTCAATCCAAATAAACCAGCGAGAATTCCATAAAGGTCCCACAAAGTCTATGTGCACATGTGACTGAGACTTAGGCCAAACAGAGCATTTTTGTGGCGGAGCGGACTGATTTTCCGCACATGCGTGACACTGTGACATCATCTTCTCTGTTTGGGTGTTCAAAAATGGTTCAAATGGCTCTGAGCACTATGGGACTTAACTTCTGAGGTCATCAGTCCCCTAGAACTTAGAACTATTTAAACCTAACTAACCAAAGGACATCACACACATCCATGCCTGAGGCCGGATTCGAACCTGCGACCGTAGCGGTCACGCGTTTGCAAACTGAAGCGCCTAGAACCGAACGGCCACACCGGCTGGCGTTTGGGTGTCCATACCCCGCCAAGTTCAGTGTCGACGCGCTAACTGTTTCGTACGAACAATTCCCCAGTGTCCTTGGTGAAGTAGCCGCAACACTTCTTTTTGCAATGGCTTAGGGATCAACACTCGTAGCTGTCCACTGTCATTTTAAACAAGAATTACACCTTTTTGTACAGCGAGACTATGTCGACGTGTAAAGTATCGGCGCACTACAGAGTTCTTTATGCTATTCAATGTGTGAGGCGAAGATGTGCGAATGTATGTTAGCAAAATGTTAAAATCTGGATCAGCTTCAGTGGCCTGTGCAATTTGATTGCAGTTCAGTGGAAAAGATGGAAGCAATTCAGAATTCTGAGCATCGATGTGACAACAAGATGCAGCAGAAGCGTCAAAATCTGTATCAGGGCCAATTGGAAGACGTGAAAGTTCAAATGGTTCAAATGGCTCTAAGCACCATGCGACTTAACATGTGAGGTCATCAGTCCCTTAGACTTAGAACTACTTAAACCTAAGTAACCTAAGGACATCACACACATCCATGACCGAGGCAGGATTCGAACCTGCGACCGTAGCAGCAGCGCGGTTCCAGACAGAAGTGCCTAGAACCGCTCGGTCACAGCGGCCGGCGGAAATTACGTGACTTGTGCGTGGACATCTTGTCCGCCATACCTCCACAAACCTACCAACAATCTGTCGAATCCATGAGACGCAGAATCGGTGACGTAATGCGTTTCAGAGATGGATCAACAAGTTATTAAGAAGGATGTCATAATGTTTTGGCTCGACAATAAGTTTAACCGCTCCGGGGACGTAGTGGCTAGCGTCGCGACTTTTCACTTTTGCTCTCCGTGTTCGAAACTCGGTTGTTGGTTTTATTTTATTTTCTTTCTCTACCAATTTCCATTGAAGATTACTATGCGAATGTTTCGTATCAAATTAGGAGATACAAGGGCGTTATATTAATTGTGAAATTGCAAGTGTGTTTCACAATAAGCGTCGTACATTTACTATATAATATGTATCTATGGTATTTTGAGGGTTTCAATCATTTTAACTGCTCCTGTTCTTACATTTCATTCTTACATGAATTCTTATATTGATTCCTACATTTTATTCTTCTTCAGGAAGTATTAGTGCATCCCCTCGGATGGTACCGATCATAGGAGCATTTGACACAGAAATTCCGAACACCATGAGCACCGCGCGAAGGCAGGTATACCACAGTGACATTTCTTCGTTTGAATCTCATTCGAGACAAAACGTCTTTAACATTGCTGAACATTTCATGTGTTGCCAATAATTTCATGGCAAACCACACTTAGGGATCATTTTTCTCAAAACTGGCGCTATAGATACACTATAGAAATTTTACCGAAAACTGTTGTGTCGGTAGCTGGGCCGACACCGTGAAGTAGAGATGGCTGAAAATGAACTCTAGACTAACGCTGTAGCCGATAGGGCACGCACTGCTAAAGCAGACGGGCGTGAAGTCTGGAACATGAGAACTTATAAATGAATAAGAAGAAAAGTATGTAGATGCTTATTACTTATCTTTTAATTAGTCCTTGGAATACATCTCTCTTGAATACTCGTAAGCTATAGGCACTGATACAATTTGCGTCTTGCTATTCGTAGCCATTAACTTAGCTGATGGCTATTCTGTCTCTCGGCTAATGAGAGCGAAAAGCTTCGTACATCTGGTCGGTAGCTAGGTCCTCATACAACTGGGCGGTAGCTTGGTTCTCGTACAACTGGGGCGAGTCCACTCTCGTATCACGAGACCTGCCTTGGTGGTGGCGCTAGGTCTGCGATCACAGTGGCGACACGCGGGTCCGACATGTACTACATGGACCGCGGCCGATTTAAGCTACCACCTAGCAAGTGTGGTGTCTGGCGGTGACACCACAAAAACAATTTCGAATAATTTCCTGTTACTGTTTTATTGAATTGATTCAACAGACATTTAGTAGATGCATAGGGACAGCATTGTTTCAACATACAATGGAAAACATTTGTATAGTAACGTTTTACGGACGTGACTATATAAATGAAAAACAAAAACAAATTAAAAACAATAACCGGGTTTCGAACGCAGGGCGCAAATGTGTGACGCCTCGATGCTAGGCATTGTACCACCGCTTTGGTTCAACTTATTACGCTCTAAAAGCCATGTAAACTACCTCGAAAACTCTGACTGCCGTTTTCCCAGAAACGATTGAGCATTTAGGGATAAGTCGAGACACGTGTTCGTTATTTTGATTCATCTTTCACTGAAAGAAGCTTCTGGAAAATCGGGTGATGGCACTTGCCGTGTTCTCCTCTTTAGCATCTAGATACGCTACAGGCACGGTTCTCACACAAAGTCAACGTGTAAAACCGCGCTTGGGACCCTAGCACGCATGTGGGTCTGCGGCGTTCACTCCGTTCTATTGAAACCAGAGTGCAGCTCACTTGTGCTTCCCGGTAACGCGTGTCCAGCGGCCGGCCTCGTCTCCAGTATTCTGAACAGTTCAAAGAATCACCGCTCTTCCAGTGGCACATGGTGTCACCATAAACTGATGATAAAATCTGAACAGTTTACCTTCCTTTGTTTTCCCACGCCCGGGTTCCCGGGTTCGATTCACGGCGGGGTCAGGGATTTTCTCTGCCTCGTGATGACTGGGTGTTGTGTGCTGTCCTTAGGTTAGTTAGGTTTAAGTAGTTCTAAGTTGTAGGGGACTGATGACCATAGATGTTAAGTCCCATAGTGCTCAGAGCCATTTGAACCTTCCTTTGTTTAGCTCCTTTTACATAATAATGATGCTATATTTTAAATGTCTGTTTGCTTAACACTTGAAACATGGTTTTATCGTCTGTTTAAAAGCTTTTGTTAATAATTTTATATGGTTTTATAAGATTTAATGCACACTTTCCCTTCAATTGTTGCACACTTTATTACAGTTTATAATTACACTTCGTATATATGCGTGTTCAATTCCATCCAGGTCATCAGTATTGTAAGGCGTGGGATTTTATGGACGTCTTACATGAAGAAATTACACTGAAGCACCAAACTGGTACAGGAATGCGTATTCAAATAAAGAGATATTTAAACAGGCCAGTAGAGAATGCCTATGTAAGACAGCAAGTGTCTGACGCAGTTGTTAGATCGGTTACTGCTGCTACAATGGCAGGTTATCAAGACTTAAGTGAGTTTAAATCTGGTGTTATAGTCGGCGCACGAGCGTTGGGACACAACATCTCCGAGGTAGCGATGGAGTGGGGATTTTCCCGTGCGATCATTTCACAAGTTTACCGTGAACATCAGGAATCCGGTAAAACATCAAATCTCCGACGTTGCTGTGGCAGGAGAAAGATCCTGCAAGAACGGGACCAACGACGACTGAGGAGAATCGTTCAACGTGACAAAAGTGCAACGCTTCCGTAAATTTCTGCAGATTTCAATGCTCGGCCAACAAGTGTCAGCTTGCGAACCATTCAACGAAACACCATCGATATGGGCTTTCGGAGCCAAAGGCCCACTCGCGTACACTTGATGACTGCACGACGCAAAGCTTTACGCCTCGCCTGGGTCCAATACCGACATTGGACTATTCACGTCTGGAAACATGTTGCGTGGTCGGACGAGTCTCGATTCAAATTGTGTCGAGTGGATGGACGTATATGGGTATGGAAACCTCATGAATCCATGAACCCTGCATGTCAGCAGGGGTCAGTACAAGCTGGGTGAGGCTTTGTAATGGTGCGTGGCGAGTGCAGTTGGAGTGATATGGGATCCTTATAAGGCTAGATACGGCTCTGAGATGTGACACGTACATAAACATCGTGTCTGATCACTTGCATCCATTCATGTCCATTGTGCATTACGACGAACTTCAGCAATTCCAGAAGGACAATGAGACATCCACACTTCCAGAATTGCTACAGAGTGGCTCCAGCAAGTTTCTTCTGAGTTTAAGCACTTACGCTGGCCACCAAACTCCCCAGACGTGAACATTATTGAGCATATCTGGGATACCTTGCAACGTGCTGTTCAGAAGAGATCTCCACCCCCTCGTACTCTTAAGGATTTCACAATAAGCGTCGTACATTTACTATATAATATGTATCTATGGTATTTTGAGGGTTTCAATCATTTTAACTGCTCCTGTTCTTACATTTCATTCTTACATGAATTCTTATATAGATTCCTACATTTTATTCTTCTTCAGGAAGTATTAGTGCATCCCCTCGGATGGTACCGATCATAGGAGCATTTGACACAGAAATTCCGAACACCATGAGCACCGCGCGAAGGCAGGTATACCACAGTGACATTTCTTCGTTTGAATCTCATTCGAGACAAAACGTCTTTAACATTGCTGAACATTTCATGTGTTGCCAATAATTTCATGGCAAACCACACTTAGGGATCATTTTTCTCAAAACTGGCGCTATAGATACACTATAGAAATTTTACCGAAAACTGTTGTGTCGGTAGCTGGGCCGACACCGTGAAGTAGAGATGGCTGAAAATGAACTCTAGACTAACGCTGTAGCCGATAGGGCACGCACTGCTAAAGCAGACGGGCGTGAAGTCTGGAACATGAGAACTTATAAATGAATAAGAAGAAAAGTATGTAGATGCTTATTACTTATCTTTTAATTAGTCCTTGGAATACATCTCTCTTGAATACTCGTAAGCTATAGGCACTGATACAATTTGCGTCTTGCTATTCGTAGCCATTAACTTAGCTGATGGCTATTCTGTCTCTCGGCTAATGAGAGCGAAAAGCTTCGTACATCTGGTCGGTAGCTAGGTCCTCATACAACTGGGCGGTAGCTTGGTTCTCGTACAACTGGGGCGAGTCCACTCTCGTATCACGAGACCTGCCTTGGTGGTGGCGCTAGGTCTGCGATCACAGTGGCGACACGCGGGTCCGACATGTACTACATGGACCGCGGCCGATTTAAGCTACCACCTAGCAAGTGTGGTGTCTGGCGGTGACACCACATTCCTCCCCCGCAAATCGGCGAACGGTCGTGTGATAAGGCTTCCGCCCGCCGTGGGGAGGACCACATGTTGACGTATGCGATGAGGTGGGGAGCCTAACAACAGGCGAGGCTGTGCCACCCGCACCCGGCCATACGGTCCGAGGGGAGCTAGGAAACGCCTGAAAAACTAGTCCAGGGTGCACGTCAACATGCGGCGTATGCGCCCGTAAAGAGACAGGAGTGACCGAAGGATCAACCTCCATTGCGTCGGGGTAGCCGACGCGCGATGACGTCATGTGGTCCGGAGCGGGCGGGAGTTCCATGGCGGAGGACAGCTGGTCACGGGAAGCGATCGGCGGCGCGTGACCCTGGGAGGCGCTTGGCGGCTGCAACGAAGCGGCGAATGCGGGCGGCGCCGGCGGGAGAACAAGCGGCGGCGGCGGCGGCGGCTGCTGCTGCTGCGGCTGCGGCGGCGCGTCGCCATGGGGCAAAATGGAAGGCATCGTCGGTAACACCTGGGGATGAGGCGAGCCAGTAGATGGGTCCCCAGGGCGCTGACCGGACGGCACCGTCGCTGAAAGCAGACGGGGAGCGGCAGAACCCGAGCGACGACAGAGGCGCAGCTGATTGAGATGCCGACGCACCTCACCAGAGGCCCCCAAAACCAAATACATCGCGCGGCCGAGGCAGCGAAGAATGCGCCCTGCGAGCCAACGCCGTGAACCTCGATAGTTGCGATAAAATACAACGTCGCCTGGAGCAAAAGCAGGAGTCTGCCGCTGCACAGGAACCTGATGCGGCGGATGCAGCAAAGACATCAAGGTGCGATGAGGACGACCATGGAGCAACTCAGCCGGCGAGCGACCATCTCGGGGCTGAGAGCGATACGAAGACAAAAAGAGCAACAATGCGTCCTCCCGAGAATGCGACTCTTTCAATTTCAACATCTGTGACTTGAAAGTCCGGACCAATCGTTCAGCGGCACCGTTGGACTGAGGCGAAAACGGCGCGGATGTCAGATGTTGAATACCATTGGCCTGGCAGAATGACTGAAATTCTGCGGACATGAATTGTGGGCCATTGTCGGAAACAATAGTCTGCGGAAGACCTTCAATGCAAAAGATAGCAGACAACGCTTGGATGGTGGCGGAGGACGTCGTGGAAGACATCCGGACAACAAAAGGAAAATTACTGAAGGCATCGACCAGAACCAACCATCGAGCATTCCAGAATGGACCAGCAAAATCAATGTGCAAGCGTTGCCAAGGGGAAGTGGCTTTTGGCCACGCAAAGACTTTCCGCGGCGGTGCGGACTGTTGTTCGGCACACGCCGGGCACGAAGAACACATATTCGTAATCGCAGCATCGATTCCGAACCAAGTACAGTGCTGACGTGCAAGTTGTTTCGTTCGCACTATACCCCAATGTCCTTGGTGAAGAAGCCGTAAAACAGAGGATTGTAACGAACGTGGGACCACGACTCTGGACTGATCATTATCAGAACGCAACAACAAAACACCACGTCGAACAAAAAGTCTCTCCTTGTGAGCAAAAAAACGGCGAACCAACGGATCCTCAATCCGAGACTTTGACAAAGGCCATTGCGTAGCAACAAAACGTAAAACAGTAGCAAGGACAGGGTCAGCAGCTGTGGCTGTAGCGACACGACGAAAATCAATCGGAAACGATTTGACCACTTCATCTGTTTCCGAATCAATGAACATGCAAGCAAGTTCGGAAGAATCGAATGCTTTATCCTCAGCAACAGGCAAACGGGACAACGCATCGGCGTTTCCGTGCTTAGCAGTGGACCGATACAAGATATCGTAGCGGTACTGCGAGAGGAAAATAGACCAGCGAATGAATTTCTGCGCTGTACGTGGAGGTACAGGCTTGGTCGGATGAAAAAGCGATGTCAAAGGTTTGTGGTCTGTGATGATGGGAAAGTGACGACCATACAAGAAATCATGGAACTTAGTAACACCAAACACGAGAGCCAAAGCTTCTTCTCTATCTGTGAATAATTTCTTTGCGCAGACGAGAGCAATTTGGACGCAAAGGCAATAGGGCGATCATGGGAGCCAACTTTGTGCGCAAGCACAGCACCGATCCCGAAATCCGATGCATCTACCATCAACAAAAGGGGTTTCTGGGGATCGAATGGCGTAAGGCAAGTATTAGAAAGCAACGCCGATTTCAACTGGCGAAAGGCGCGTTCACATTCCGTCGTCCAGACGAACGGAACACCTTTACGGCGTAAGCGATGAAGCGGAGCTGAAATAGAAGAGGCATTGCGCAGAAAGCGATGATAATAATTAATTTTACCCAACACACTCTGTAGCTGTTTCACATTTTGAGGGGAAGGCAATTCTTGTATGGCACGGAGGTGCTCTGGACTCGGATGTATGCCTTGGGCATTAATGACATGTCCCAGGTATGGTAAGTCACGAGCAAAAAACACACATTTGTCCTTCCGCAAGCGAAGACCATTTTGCCGCAAGACCTGAAATAATGTTCGTAAGTTCGCAAGATGATCTTCTTCTGTCTGTCCGGAGATCACTATATCGTCCAGATAGTTTGCTGCAGTAGGGACCGACGCACAAATAGTTTGTAAATATTGCTGAAACAAGGCAGGGGCGGATGCACACCCGAAAGGCAGTCTTTTGAAGCGGTACAATCCAAGATGCGTGTTAACCACCAATACGCGCTGGGATTCGTCGTCCACCGGTATTTGCAAGTACGCATCGGCTAGGTCCAACTTTGAAAAATATTTTCCCGGGCACAGTTTAGCAAAAAGGTCTTCCGGGCGGGGCAAAGGAAAAGTAGCAGTCACTAGCTGTGGATTCACTGTGGCCTTGAAGTCCACGCAAAGTCTCAATTTTCCGGAAGGTTTTGGCAAAATTACTAAGGGTGAGGCCCAGAGAGAAGCTTGCACACGTTCAATTACACCCTGTGATTCGAGATCGTGTAACGTTCTTGCGACCTCATCACGCAATGCGTGGGGAACATTGCGCGCCCTGAAAAATTTCGGTTGCGCGTTTACCTTCAGTTCTAAATGTGCTTCATAGTTTTTAGCGCAACCTAAGCCCGGTGCAAAAATGTCTGCAAATTCGTCACACAGCCGAGAAACACTGTCTGTAGGCACAGTCTGATTCACTGAGAGGACCTGATTTACAATAGACATGTTAAACAACTTAAATAAATCTAGACCAAACAAGTTCACTGCAGAAGAAGAACGAAGAACGTAAAATGACACAAGTTTTGTTTGTCCCTTGTATGTTGCAAGAAGGCTGCACTGTCCTAACACAGGAATTTTCTGTCCGGAATATGTAGTTAGCTTAACATTTGCGGAACGCAACGGAGGTTTGCCCAGTTGTTTGTACGTGTCATGATTGAGCAATGAAACTGCAGCTCCGGTATCGAGCTGGAATGGTATCACTTTGCCTTCAAAGTCTAAGTCCACAAAAAGTTTATTGTCCTGCTGACGACAAGAGCGACTGTTGTGTGCAATAGGAATAGACACTGGTACAGAATCACTTGCTAATTGACGTGATTTCCGGCGACGTCGACGCACAGTTTTTGTGGGACGATCACAGTCACTGTTAGAGAAAGTGTCACTGGACGAAGCGGAATTAACGACATGAATGTCCATAGGCGAAGGTCCACGAGCCTGAGTGTCCTGGGTTCGATTCCGGCGCGAAGCAAAGGGCCTGGAATGAGTGTGATTGTCTGATCTGAGCTTTTTCTGGCAAACACTTTGAACATGTCCTGTCTTATTGCAGAAAAAGCAAATAGCTTGGCGTGACGGGCAATGTTCACGCGAATGTCTAGTAGCACACCGCGGGCATGATTTCACTGCATTTGTGGGCTGGCGCGGCACACCTGGCTTAGCACGCGGCGGTCGCTGTGTCGACGGGCACAAGGCCCGGTTACCGGACCGCGCAGCGCGTCCAGCGGGCCGGTTAATGTTACACACGGCTGGCGAAGTTTCAAAAGATTCCTGAGCACAGTCAAGTGTGTCCTGTCTATCCAATATGTCTATCACTTGTTGAAGGGAGGGATTAACTAGTTTCAAAATTTGCTCCCGTATGCGAACATCAGAAACGTTCTGTGCAATTGCATCACGCACCATTGTATCTGAATAAGAAAGACCACAGTCACATTCAAAGGCACAGTCCCTAGTAAGTCCTTGCAATGTTGCTACCCACTCCCTATTAGTTTGACCGGCCGTACGTTTTGTACGAAAGAACGTATACCGTTTTGCAACCACATTAACTGTTTCTTTGAAATAGGCATCTAATGCAGACAAAATTTCCTCGTAGGACAGAGTTGCTACGTCGCGTCGGGGAAACAATTTCACTATCACACGGTATGTGGACACACCGACACAAGAAAGCAAAAACGGCTGCCGCTCATTACCTTGAATTTTGTAGGCAGCGAGGTGGAAGTTGAACTGGCGAGACCACTCGTGCCAGGTCTCATCGGCTGCCACGTATGGTCGAAAGGGAGGTGCAACAGCGTTTAGTGGCAGCGGTAGCGAAGAAGCGGCGGCGGCCGCATCGGTGTGCAACGCACGTTGACCCTGGACGAGCTGTCCAAGGGCATCCAGTAACGCCTGCGTCTGCTGATTCTGCAAGCGATAAAATTCGGACAGTACATCTGGAGAATGTGGCGAAGCCATGACACAATTAAATGTAAGCAATCAGAACACTTTAAATCGTCGCCAATGTTGCAAACGAATTAATACAAACTCTTTTGCTCGTCGCCAATAAATGTTGTGTCGGTAGCTGGGCCGACACCGTGAAGTAGAGATGGCTGAAAATGAACTCTAGACTAACGCTGTAGCCGATAGGGCACGCACTGCTAAAGCAGACGGGCGTGAAGTCTGGAACATGAGAACTTATAAATGAATAAGAAGAAAAGTATGTAGATGCTTATTACTTATCTTTTAATTAGTCCTTGGAATACATCTCTCTTGAATACTCGTAAGCTATAGGCACTGATACAATTTGCGTCTTGCTATTCGTAGCCATTAACTTAGCTGATGGCTATTCTGTCTCTCGGCTAATGAGAGCGAAAAGCTTCGTACATCTGGTCGGTAGCTAGGTCCTCATACAACTGGGCGGTAGCTTGGTTCTCGTACAACTGGGGCGAGTCCACTCTCGTATCACGAGACCTGCCTTGGTGGTGGCGCTAGGTCTGCGATCACAGTGGCGACACGCGGGTCCGACATGTACTACATGGACCGCGGCCGATTTAAGCTACCACCTAGCAAGTGTGGTGTCTGGCGGTGACACCACAAAAACAATTTCGAATAATTTCCTGTTACTGTTTTATTGAATTGATTCAACAGACATTTAGTAGATGCATAGGGACAGCATTGTTTCAACATACAATGGAAAACATTTGTATAGTAACGTTTTACGGACGTGACTATATAAATGAAAAACAAAAACAAATTAAAAACAATAACCGGGTTTCGAACGCAGGGCGCAAATGTGTGACGCCTCGATGCTAGGCATTGTACCACCGCTTTGGTTCAACTTATTACGCTCTAAAAGCCATGTAAACTACCTCGAAAACTCTGACTGCCGTTTTCCCAGAAACGATTGAGCATTTAGGGATAAGTCGAGACACGTGTTCGTTATTTTGATTCATCTTTCACTGAAAGAAGCTTCTGGAAAATCGGGTGATGGCACTTGCCGTGTTCTCCTCTTTAGCATCTAGATACGCTACAGGCACGGTTCTCACACAAAGTCAACGTGTAAAACCGCGCTTGGGACCCTAGCACGCGTGTGGGTCTGCGGCGTTCACTCCGTTCTATTGAAACCAGAGTGCAGCTCACTTGTGCTTCCCGGTAACGCGTGTCCAGCGGCCGGCCTCGTCTCCAGTATTCTGAACAGTTCAAAGAATCACCGCTCTTCCAGTGGCACATGGTGTCACCATAAACTGATGATAAAATCTGAACAGTTTACCTTCCTTTGTTTTCCCACGCCCGGGTTCCCGGGTTCGATTCACGGCGGGGTCAGGGATTTTCTCTGCCTCGTGATGACTGGGTGTTGTGTGCTGTCCTTAGGTTAGTTAGGTTTAAGTAGTTCTAAGTTGTAGGGGACTGATGACCATAGATGTTAAGTCCCATAGTGCTCAGAGCCATTTGAACCTTCCTTTGTTTAGCTCCTTTTACATAATAATGATGCTATATTTTAAATGTCTGTTTGCTTAACACTTGAAACATGGTTTTATCGTCTGTTTAAAAGCTTTTGTTAATAATTTTATATGGTTTTATAAGATTTAATGCACACTTTCCCTTCAATTGTTGCACACTTTATTACAGTTTATAATTACACTTCGTATATATGCGTGTTCAATTCCATCCAGGTCATCAGTATTGTAAGGCGTGGGATTTTATGGACGTCTTACATGAAGAAATTACACTGAAGCACCAAACTGGTACAGGAATGCGTATTCAAATAAAGAGATATTTAAACAGGCCAGTAGAGAATGCCTATGTAAGACAGCAAGTGTCTGACGCAGTTGTTAGATCGGTTACTGCTGCTACAATGGCAGGTTATCAAGACTTAAGTGAGTTTAAATCTGGTGTTATAGTCGGCGCACGAGCGTTGGGACACAACATCTCCGAGGTAGCGATGGAGTGGGGATTTTCCCGTGCGATCATTTCACAAGTTTACCGTGAACATCAGGAATCCGGTAAAACATCAAATCTCCGACGTTGCTGTGGCAGGAGAAAGATCCTGCAAGAACGGGACCAACGACGACTGAGGAGAATCGTTCAACGTGACAAAAGTGCAACGCTTCCGTAAATTTCTGCAGATTTCAATGCTCGGCCAACAAGTGTCAGCTTGCGAACCATTCAACGAAACACCATCGATATGGGCTTTCGGAGCCAAAGGCCCACTCGCGTACACTTGATGACTGCACGACGCAAAGCTTTACGCCTCGCCTGGGTCCAATACCGACATTGGACTATTCACGTCTGGAAACATGTTGCGTGGTCGGACGAGTCTCGATTCAAATTGTGTCGAGTGGATGGACGTATATGGGTATGGAAACCTCATGAATCCATGAACCCTGCATGTCAGCAGGGGTCAGTACAAGCTGGGTGAGGCTTTGTAATGGTGCGTGGCGAGTGCAGTTGGAGTGATATGGGATCCTTATAAGGCTAGATACGGCTCTGAGATGTGACACGTACATAAACATCGTGTCTGATCACTTGCATCCATTCATGTCCATTGTGCATTACGACGAACTTCAGCAATTCCAGAAGGACAATGAGACATCCACACTTCCAGAATTGCTACAGAGTGGCTCCAGCAAGTTTCTTCTGAGTTTAAGCACTTACGCTGGCCACCAAACTCCCCAGACGTGAACATTATTGAGCATATCTGGGATACCTTGCAACGTGCTGTTCAGAAGAGATCTCCACCCCCTCGTACTCTTAAGGATTTATGGACAGCCCTGCAAGATTCATAGTGTCATTTCCCTCCAGCAGCACTTCAGACATTAGGCGAGTCCATGCCACGTCGTGCTGCCGTACTTCTGCGTGCTCCCAGGGGCCCTGCACGACATTAGGCAGGTGTACCAATTTCTTTGGCTCTTCAGTGTAGAACAGCACTTGTATCAAAAGTACTTGAAATGAAGTACAAGTTACACTACTGCCCATTAAAATTGCTACACCACGAAGATGACGTGCTACAGATGTGAAATTAAACCGACAGGAAGAAGATGCTGTGATATGCAACTGATTAGCTTCTCAGAGCATTCACACAAGATTGGCGCCGGTGGTGACACCTAGAACGTGCTGACAGGAAGGTTTACAACCGATTTCTCATACGCAAACAGCAGTTGACAGGCGTTGCCTGGTGAAACGTTGTTGTGATGCCTCGTGAAGGAGGAGAAATGCGTACCATCACGTCTCTCGGATTGTAGCCTATCGCGATTGCGGTTTAACCTATCGCGACATTACTGCTAGCATTGGTCGAGATCCAATGACTGTTAGCAGAATATGGAATCGTTGGGTTCAGGAGGGTAATACGGAATGCCGTGCTGGATCCCAACGGCCTCGTATCACTAGCAGTCGAGATGACAGGCATCTTATCCGCATGGCAGTAACGGATCGTGCAGCCACGTCTCGATCCCTGAGTCAACAGATGGGGACGTTCGCAAGACAACAACAATCTGCACGAACAGTTCGACGATGTTTGCAGCAGCATGGACTATCAGCTCGGAGACCTTGGCTGCGGTTACCCTTGACGCTGCATCACAGACAGGAGCGCCTGCGATAGTGTACTCAACGACGGACCTGGGTGCACGAATGGCAAAACGTCATTTTTTCGGATGAATCCAGGTTCTGTTTACAGCATCATGATGGCCGCATCCGTGTTTGGCGACATCGCGGTGAACGCACATTGGAAGCGTGTATCCGTCATCGCCATACTGGCATATCACCCGGCGTGATGGTATGGGGTACCATTGGTTACACGTCTCGGTCACCTCTTGTTCGCATTGACGGCACTTTGAACAGTGGACGTTACATTTCAGATGTGATTCGACCCGTTTCTCTACCCTTTATTCGATCCCTGCGAAACCCTACATTTCAGCAGGATTATGCACGACCGCATGTTGCAGATCCTGTACGGGCCTTTCTGGATACAGAAAATGTTCGACTGCTGCCCTGGCCAGCACATTCTCCAGATCTCTCACCAATTGAAAACGTCTGGTCAACGGTGGCCGAGCAACTGGCTCGTCACAATACGCCAGTCACTACTCTTGATGAACTGTGGTATCGTGTTAAAGCTGCATGGGCAGCTGTACCTGTACACACCATCCAAGCTCTGTTTGGCTCAATGCCCAGGCGTATCAAGGCCGTTATTACGGCCAAAGGTGGTTGTTCTGCGTACTGATTTCTCAGGATCTATGCACCTAACTTACGTGAAAATGTAATCACATACCAGTTCTAGTGTAATATATTTGTCCAATAATACCCGTTTATCATCTGCATTTCTTCTTTGTGTCGCAATTTTAATGCCCAGTAGTGTATTTAGAACACTGATGTATGCAGACAATTACGATGGCGTTACTTATCGTCTGTATTGAATGCTCAAGGGATAATTGTGAACCAGCGGGCTGCTCCTGCGGTGCTTAGCAGGGACGGAACATCGTTCTTACATGGGCTGCCTCAGGGCGGTGTCGTTGGGGGAGGACGCGTGCCGGTGTCCACGGCACAACGGAGGACGCAGGCCTCTTACAAGGGAGGCCACCAATTGTGAAATTCAGATTCGATTCATACTGCGCATAATAAAAGCTCATGGCCAGAGGTGTAATGTGGCAAACCACCAAGATGCACTTCTCAGCCGTTGTCGAGAAAATCGACAGTTAGAAGAAACCGTTGCGGTGAAATACTCTCGACGATTAATAATTTTCTACAGCGTCGTGGCGCAGCGGTAAGCGCTCGGGTTCGTAATCCGAAGGTCGCCGGATCGAATAGTTGCCACTATTAAAGTTCCATCCCCCCCCCCCCCCCCCCCCCTTATATATTCGTCACTCTGCAAGCAGTGCGGGGAATTAAGTGGCTGAAAGAGCAGTTGGGTAGTAGAAATGCTTTTTTTATTTTATCGTGCTTGTAGTGAGACTGTCTTTATCTGGCCAGTGGGCAAGCAGCTGATCTCACTCGCACACCGTACGATACCGGAACAGTTCACAGAGAGGAGTGTTACGGACAATATTAGTCCAAGTGAGTAGGCAGGTTTCAGAGATGCAGTGAGCGTCTACTAACGGTGCGGGATCCGCAATCAGACAGTCAGCAAAGTCGCTTTTACTGTCGTTTTGGATATGGTGATAACGCAGCTCGGCAGAATGTACGGCCTTAATTCAATAAATGCGTTGATTTCCTTGCCATTGTGCTGTATTCAAAAGCTGTCAGATTAATTTGAGAGTTGGTTACTTCCCTTGCTGTAACTCGACGACGTCCCGTATGTCAGTATTTAGTCAGATCGCGTTGCACAATTTGTTTAAGTGGGCGAAAAGTTCAGTACGAATTAATACCAGGCCAGACTTAGAGAGAGAGAGAGAGAGAGAGAGAGAGAGAGAGTGTTAAGGATAAGAGATATTCTTGTCAATTGAGACTTCTAACTGAATCAAAAAAATGATTTTGATAATAAATTTTGTGCATATTTAGATATAAATTCTGTTTTCTTCTTATAGTTTCCCACCCCCTTCCAGTACGTTGGCTGACTTTTGTAGCATATACTGTGTACGGTTTGCGATTTGACAGCCCATTGTTTGCTGCTCATCGCACATATCATATTTCTAGCGATGTCACTCTATTTTATTGATTTTGTAACAAAAGGTATCTCATGGCTCTCAAGCTTAACTACTTTACATTTGATTTAACAAACATATTTTACTTCTACTGTTCAATCTTTGTACATTTCTTTTTAACATACATGTTTTACATGTGCATTTTTTGCCAATCCTTTTTAGGACGCTGCCATCCGATTTTTATTTTGACGTTGGCTACGACTCCATAGACTGTCGCGCGGGTGTTGTGGGAAACCCATGTTTCATCGCCTGGAACACTCTGGTGAATGAACGTGTTGCCATCCCTTTTGTAACCCTCCAATAACGCAAATGCAGCAACCATTCCCGCGTCTTTCTGGTCATCCGTGAGCACGTGTGGCACCCACCGTGCACAGATTTTGTGGTACTCTTAATTGCTGAGTGACAACGTCGTGTACAGTTGAACGACACACTTCCTAACATTGTTCGTTGCATGTCGCTAATCGTGACTGGTCTATTCTCTCCGGTGATACGATCCACCTTTTGTTTCAACGAATCTGTGATGACGGAGGATCGCCCTAATCTTTCTTCGTCATGAACATCTGTTCTCCCATTCTTAAACGTTATGCACCACTTTCGGACTCTGGCTGCATTCATTACACCTTCGCCATAAACGGTAGCACGTCTGCGGTGAATGTCACATGGTCTATTACTTTCCGCCTGCAGAAAATGAATAACACATCGCACCTCACAGTCGGTGGGATTCGCAGTCAGTACAGCCACGGTCACCCTTATCTCTCCACGTATCACCTGACGAGATCTGACTTATAGCGGTACGTGGCAACTGTCCGCAACACCAAAAACCAATAAGCGACTACCGCAAGACAGGTGCTCGGACTGTAAGTGCAGACGTTCTTACTTTCTGGACTGCCCTCGTACTTCAGAACCACAAGTCTTGTATGTATATTGATTGACTGCGCTGCGTACGATGAATGGAGCTTGTTACTTCGACGCTGCAGCAATTCCTGCCGAACTGTTTATGGCAAAGAACCTATCGAGCGTCAAGGTTTTTTTTTGTTTTGTTTAGGGGCTGGGAATTATCATTAAAATATACGACTGTATTTACAAGCTGCCTAATTTCACAGTATTACAGTATACAATCGTAAGTACTAATTCGGACGAAACTCAGAAGAGTGTTCCTGGAGCCACTCTGCAGCAATTCTGGAAGTATGGAGTGTCCTGTTGGAGTTGCCCAAATCCGTCGGAATGCACAATGGATGTGAATGGATGCAAGTGATTAGACAGGATGCTTACGTACCTGTCACCTGTCAGAGTCGTATCTAGACGCATCAGGGGTCCCATATCACTCCAACTGCATTCGCCCCACACGCGGAAAAAACGAGCACTTAAATTTTTTTTGTGCGAGCCCTGATTCGTTTTGGTCATCTGACGACATTACAAGAAGGTAAATGACAGCATCAGTGGCAAACAACCTAAGACGGCTACTCAGATTGTATCCTATGTTGTTAATATAGATAAATATCAATAGAGGACCTATAACACTTCCTTGGGGAACGCCGAATATTACTTCTGTTTTACTCGATGACTTTCCGTCTATTACTACGAACTGTGATCTTTCTAACAAGAAATCACGAATCCAGTCGCACAACAGGCGATACTGCATAGGCACGCTGTTCGGGTAGAAGGCGCTTTTTGGGAACAGTGTTGAAAGCCTTCTGGAAATCTAATATGGAATCAATTTGACATCCCCTATCGATAGCACTCATTACTTCATGAGTAAAAGAGCTAGTTGTGTTTCATAAGAGCGATATTTTCTGAATCCAGGCTGACTATGTGTCAGGAAATCGTTTTCTTCGAGGTACTTCATAATGTTCGAATACAGTATATATTCCAAAACCCTACTGAAGATCATCCTTTCTTCTAGTGTCGTAGCTATGCACTTCGCTGTTATTTTTGAATTGCAATAGATTATTAATAACAAACTTCGTAAGTGAATACAGGTATTATGAAGGTACTGTAAATACCCCTAGTTCCTTAAATAAATGTCTGCAAGGTGATTTTGAGTGAGCTCATCTATTATTCTGAATACATGCATTTGTGCAAGGGATACTTTTTCTCTTAAGGGGCTCCGGGACGCCCTATACTTGCAATGTTAAAATAATGCTTATAAATTACATCTTTCCTCACAAAGTATTTGAGGTAGGAAGTTGAACTTTTTACAGATTATTTATTGGAATATGGGCTACAACTTAACACAGGGATTCTACAAAATTTTAGTTCAGTTATTAAAGATGATTTTTTTTTTCAATTGTAATGAAAATTCACAACATTTTTTCGCAATTTTTTATTTATATATTCAAAAATATACAGTTTTTTGGAAAAAGGCTGTGTTAAATTATGCAGAAGGTACTGTGTAACATTTACTGAAAGTTTGAAACAAATATGTTTGGAAGATCCTTAGAAAACATGTAATTAGTATGAGAAAATAAAAGTTTTGGGAATCGAGCGACAAAGATTGGATTAACTTTTTAGTGCATTCCAGGTCCATAGGATGGATTATCTTCATCCTCTGCAAACTCCTCCTCCAGCTTCCTCTTGTTCCTCCTCCTGTTTACTGGTTGGTTGGTTTGGGGAAGGAGACCAGACAGCGTGGTCATCGGTCTCATCGGATTAGGGAAGGATCGGGAAGGAAGTCGGCCGTGCCCTTTCAGAGGAACCATCCCGGCATTTGCCTGGAGTGATTTAGGGAAATCACGGAAAACCTAAATCAGGATGGTCGGACGCGGGATTGAACCGTCGTCCTCCCGAATGCGAGTCCAGTGTCTAACCACTGCGCCACCCCGCTCGGTCCTGTTTACCCTTGCTTGTATTTCTAGACTCTTTACAGCCCTGTCTTCAGCCCGAAGGCGTTCCTTGTCTAAAGCAAGCATCGCTCGTTGTTGTGTTCGTAGATTTTGCTCCCATTTTCTTCAGTTGCAGTTACTACAACACTGTTCCAAAAGGTGGTCATGTATGAACACTTATCACATTTCAGTTGTATTTAACTAGCAAGTCCTACGTGCTTTATTATGGAGAGTTCCAGACCAACTTCACTACAATGAATACATCTTACTCAGTTTGAAAAAATTCCTTTGAGAACCGACATATTTCATTCACATCCGATTCGCCCATAAAACATTCATAGTTTTCACTCATTGAACCAAGCTTCTTCTGTGAAGTATTTTCTTTCCCACTATGACTGCTATGGGCAGGTGTACTTGAGAGGTTAGGTTCACTCACTTGGTTATCGTCTCTATTGTTTACAGTAATAACACATACCTTTGGCTTTCCAACATTTCTCCTTTTCTTAAAAGCCTTCAGAGGATTTCTAATAACTTTACTTTTACTCATTATTATACTTCAACAAAACAGAGACTCAAGAAACAGAATTAATTAGAATATTTTCGAGATAACGACAGAGTAAATAAACATGAAACAATCGACAATCACACCGGTGATATATATTGAACCATCACAGGTTAGCCACAACACATACTTTATCTCACATCACTAAAATGTACCTGATGAACATGGACGTTAATAATAACACCATTCGACAGCAGTTTAACAGCGCCACAGTGGGTCACGCCCATGTAGAACACATTTCAAAAAAAATTTAAAAATAGTTGTAGTCTTCGGAATTGAATAAATTATATATCTATTAAAAGGTAATAGTCTGCAGATTCAAAAACGCAAAAAAGTAAAAATTGAACTTTTCATGATTTTGAGCCTTTCCAGAGCCCCTTAATGATGAATTACTCCAAAATATGATGCCATATGAATGCAGTGAGTGACAATGGGCATAGTAGGCTAAATTACTGATATGCTTATTACCAAAATTTGCAAGAACCCTAATAACATATGTAGCTGAACTCAAACATTTCAGCAGATCATCAATTTGTTTCTTCCAATTCACTTTCTCATCAATGCACACACCCAGAAATTTTGAATATTCTGTCTTAGCAACAAACTTCCTTCGAAAGTCTATACGTATTTCTGGTGTTATGCCATTTACTGTACAGAACTGTATATACTGTGTTTTCTCAAAATTTACTGAGAATCACTTAATAATTTACTGTAAGACATTATTTGCGATTTCCTCAGCTAATTCTTGTCTGATGGGTGTGATTATTATCTTGTATCATCAGCAAATAGAACTAGCTTGGCATTTTCGTAAATATAGAGTGGCCCGCATCTCGTGGTCGTGCGGTAGCGTTCTCGCTTCCCACGCCCGGGTTCCCGGGTTCGATTCCCGGCGGGGTCAGGAATTTTCTCTGCCTCGTGATGGCTGGGTGTTGTGTGCTGTCCTTAGGTTAGTTAGGTTTAAGTAGTTCTAAGTTCTAGGGGACTGATGACCATAGATGTTAAGTCCCATAGTGCTCAGAGCCATTTGAACCATTTAAATATAGAGTGGCAAGACATTAATACATACTAAGAACAATAGTGGACTCAGGACTGGATTTTATGGAACACAGTTCTTGATATGTCCTCAGTTACAGGACTCTGTTGATTTTTGTAGACTATCTGTACTGTTAATGTGAATATTCTGCATTCACCAAGTTAAATATGAATTAAACCAATTGTGGACTGACATATTCATACCACATTACTTAAGTTTATCTAGAAGGATTTAATGATCCACACAGTCAAAAGTCTTTGAGAGATCACTAAAAATCCCAGTGGGTGATGTTAATTTATTTAGAGCATTTAATATTTCATCAGTGAAAGCATATATAACGTTTCCTGTTGAAAAGCATTTCTGAAAACTAAATTAACATTTTTGTAGTACTTCATTTTCATAGATATGTGAAGGTACTCTTGAAAACATAACTTTTTTAAGAATTTTGAATAAAGCTGTCTGAAGTGAATTGTGCAGTAGTTGTTAGTATCAGACCTATCATCTTTTTTATGCAATGCTTTAACAGTAGCACATTTCAGTCTACCTGGAAAAATGCCCTGTTCCAGTGAGCCACTACATATGTGGTTGAGAATCCTACATAGCTGTTCGGAACAAGATTTTAGTACTCTGTTGGAAAGGCCATCAGTTCCAGGTGAGCTTTTACTTTCGAGTGAATTTATTACTATCCTAATTTCAGTAGGAGAGGTGGGTTGAACTTCAGTTTTATCAAACGGCACTGGTATTGATTTTTTTATGCACAGCGTTGCATTTTCTATTGAACAGCTGTATCCTATTTTCTCTACAATACTTGAGAATGATTATTAAAAAAAATTTTTACTTCCCACTTTTTGTAAGAAACTTGTCACTGAGTCTGATAAAAAATAGTCTTCCTGTGTTCTTGGTTGTCCTGTTTCCGTTTTAATAATATTCCAGACTGTTTTAATTTCCTTATGGGAGGTGCTAATCTCAGACATTATGTACATACTTATGAGCTTTTTAATAACGTTTCTTAACACAGTGCAGTAGTTTTTATAATGTTTGACTTTTTCAGGATCATTACTCCTTCTAGGTATAACTTGCATTTACTTTCTGTTTACAAGATATTTTTATCCCTTTAGTAAGCCATAGCTTTTTAGATGGTTTCTCACAATTATGCTTCGCTGTTTTCTTAGGGAAATTGTTTACAAATATATTCACAACGGTATCATGAAATAGGTTAAACTTTAAATCAGCAACAGGTTCCCTCCCTGTACACCTCATCCCAGTCTAAGTGTTGCAAACTTTCCCTAAAATTTGCAGTTGTAAATCGTTAGTTAAATGTACTATTCTGGAGGAATGTTTTGCATTACTATATGGAGCTATGTCATCTACTGTAACTAGCTGTACATGATGATCAGAAAGACTATTCTTAACAGGAAAAGTTTTTATTTGGCTAAATTTATTTTGGTGTACAAAATCATTGTCTATCAGTGTGCTGATTTCCTGTATTTCCCGAATAGGAAAATCAATAAATGATATCAAATTGAAAGAACCAAGTAATACTTCATGGTCAAGCTTTCTATCGGACTCTTTCAGAAAACCTACGTTGAAATACCCACAAACAATAATTTGCTTCCCTCTGTCTGAAATATAGCACAACAAATAATCTAAGTTTCTTTTCAGAAATAGCTGAAAATTTCTCAGTGGGGACCTATACACAGCTACAGTTACAAAAGTACCATTATATAGGTTGAGCTCGTAGGCACATGGTTCTGTATGTTTATCTACACAGAATTTTTAGTTTCTAAATTTTTCACACTATGATAAATTTTAGCAGATATGGCAATCCATCCTCTCTTCACAGTGTCTCTACTTACATGTTCTGAACGCTTACATCACCAACATTTATCTTTTGCATATCTGTGAATATATGATGTCCAGACAGCCATAGTACATTTATTCCACCTTCAATTTTTAAATCTTCTAAACAAACAAGAAGCTCATCTAAAGATTTTGCTATCATCCCGGTCAATTTACCCTCCCCTTTCTCACTTAGATGCAAATCATGTCTTGTGAATTCCCCCGTACGAATAGTAGCAACAGGTTTGCGACATTCTGTAGGAAGCCCTGGCGCAGACCGCACATGCTAGAATATTGAAGTCGTGGAGATAAGTAGTTAATTCTGTAATAACTGTCAATTAAGTTAATATTACACCCTAAGGAAGTTACGTAGAGTCTACTACATTTTATCTATTGAATTTTTCACTTGTCTCAACGTATTTATCGAAAAGAAATACTAACGGCAGGTTTCCACGTACTTTAGACGAAAGTTTTCATAGAAATATAAGTCGTTTGCGTAAGTATTAAGCCAAGCATTTAGGTTGTTTTCGTTACACATATAATTAGTAGTCTTGTATCTACTCAGGGAATTAAAGGTTTTAAGTCTATTTTTTATTTCTTTTCAAAACGCTTAAATTCCATATTGCGCATACGCGATCTTTGGCCTATTTTTTTGGGTTTACAGGTTTTGAGTTTTAACGTTGTTTTGAGCGAATTACGTTACGATATTAATAGTATACAGGTATATTCGTGTTCCACATACATTTAATGACTAGATATTTTTTGTAAACACCATGGACGAGAAGTGTTTGATCTGCCACAGGAAAGTTAGTTCTGGGGTTCTATGCAGCTGTTGTAGCAGATGGTTACATTGATAGGAATGCAGTGGCATGGGAAGTGGCGGAGTAAATGGGTGTCTTATATTGTACTACAAAGTATGTTTATGGAACAGGAAAATAGCTGAAGAGCAAGGGACATTAGAGTCCGCAAGGCTGAAGTGGATAGTGCTAGGGAGGAACTGAAGAGGTTAAGGGGAGAGAAGGGTGGAAATAGGTGGGAACTGGTAGCAAAGAACAGGGCCACAGAAAGAAAACAGTATCTGACAGTTTCATCAATGTCATAAACAATAGATTTGCCTTGCTGCCACAGTTAACTAAGGAGGAGGCTCAAGCAGATGTAAATTTAGTTAATACTCAACAGACTTTCACCAGGAAACCAACAGTTTAAAAAAAAGTAGAAAGTGGGAGGAAATATCTGTTGTTAGGTAGTAGCCATGAGAGGGATGTGAACCAAATCTTGCAGGAAAAATTAAGTGACAGGTACTAGGTCACAAGTATTTTGAAGCCCAGTGCCTGTCTTAGCCAAGTGATAGAGGATGTGGGATCATTGAGTTAGGGTTTTACAAAGCAGGATCATGTTGTGATAGTGTGTGGAGCGCTAAACAGTATTGTTAGGGATTAGGGCGACAATATTGAATGTGACTTGGATAAAACAGCCTCTACAACGAACCATACAAATGTTGGCTTGGTACCTGCTTTCATGCGGTACGACCGGCCCCAAGTGAACAGCTCTGTCAGAAGGGTCATTATGGAGTTAGATCAGCTGCTTCGGGCAGATACTCTGTCAGGCGTGGGTTTGGTTTCTGTTAGCTTATTTCTCTCATTGTGACAATGAGATCGTACAGTTCTGACAAGTTATTCTATTAGGGTAAAAATTTCCATTTGCACTTTTTAATTTGTATTCATCAACAACGGTTCTGGAGTTCAGTACATCAAATCCATTTTTTATGACTTTTACAACCGAACTCAGGAAGGTTGTGACAAATGACTTGCGCTACAGTGAGAGAAAACAACTCAGCTGGTTTCCTTACGTTTTGCCTATCCATATCAGCAATAAACAAATGGTTCTTAGTTACTGTATGGGTATAATGTAAATCTACGCCAGTGTTTTGAAGTTCAGCTACCTTACTGAACGGTTATTTTGTGAGAAAACTACCAGATTTTAATCGATAACTATAGTCAAGCATATGATTCCGTAAGAATTTTAAGGCATGAGGAGGGCCACAACAAACCCTTACTTTCCTGCTTTGGCTTGATGGATTTTCTATCCCTAAGTTATCAAAAGTAACTTTTAAATTTTCTATAACTCTTCTGTTTGATGGTCCCAGATCACACACAAATGCTCTCACTTTAAACTGAAAATTTTCTATTACTTGAATTGTTTTAGTCAACAAGTTTTTAGAAACGGCTTTGTCAAAGGTAGGGCTATAGAAAATGCAAAGCATCCTATTTCCTACCAAACTTCTGATGGCCATAGCTTGAGCATTGTTGTGTGGCCCTCTGATAATGTCTTAAGCCTGGTCAAAACATAGATCAGCGTTTACTTTCATTTCATCGCAGCTAAGAGCAAAGTCTTTTTCAAATTTTGTTATTAATTTTAATTTAGTTTTGAGGCTTAAATCAGTGAAACTTTCTCTTAATAGCGACTTCATTAGGAAGAGAATATTTCAATACGACCCTGGCAAAACATAACGCTTCATAAGATTGGCAACGTAAAGTCGCAGGCTTTAGAATATCTTCAGATGGCCGGTTAGTATACCGTCCTTTCATAACCACTTGTTTATGACAGTCAGTAAAAGAGCCCAGCGTCACTTTTGGAACATGTTTTACTCTCAGTAACTCAGCTCTACATCGATACAGACGATCCTATAAAGCTGCATTCTTTTGCCTAAATCTTTTATTGCTGTTTCCATAATTTCGACTGGTGGCGTAAGCACCCATTGTCGCATTCACAGCAGTGTTTGTTGTCAAGGCTTACCTTTTCTCTAGTACACAGTTCTTCATTAGTTGCGCGCAGCTCGTGGTCGTGCGGTAGCGCTCTCGCTTCCCACGCCCAGGTTCCCGGGTTCGATTCCCGGCGGGGTCAGGGATTTTCTCTGCCTCGTGATGGCTGGGTGTTGTGTGATGTCCTTAGGTTAGTTTAAGTAGTTCTAAGTTCTAGGGGACTGATGACCATAGATGTTAAGTTCCATAGTGCTCAGAGCCATTTGAACCACTTTTTTTCTTCATTAGTTAGTAATATATATACCCGTGAAATATGTTCAGTTTCTTTACGGCAGCTTTGCCTTTCGAAGGAATATTCAACAGTTCACTTTTCAAATCCCTTTCATAACGCGAATCAGTAAAATGTATTTAGCGGACACAAGCATTTTCAACTGAAAACGAATCTGCACGTTTAAAAGCGTTTATCCATTTTCGTTTCGTCTTATTTTTTTCATTTCTTTTCTTTTTTTAGGAAATATATGAAACCTATCTTCTTTAATTCCTAACTTACTTTTTTGTCTGTTGTGGTTAGTACAAGTGGCGATCGTGCAGGAGACCATTATTTTTCACTTAAACTCTTACTCTAAAAACCCCTCAGTACACTTATAATTACAGCATAACTTTGTATTCAATCGCCTGTCACTAATAAAAATTCGAACTACCGTAAGCAACACCGAGCGAGGTGGCGCAGTGGTTCGACACTGGACTCGCATTCGGGAGGACGACGGTTCAATCCCGCGTCCGGCCATCCTGATTTAGGTTTTCCGTGATTTCCCTAAATCGCTCCAGGCAAATGCCGGGATGGTTCCTTTGAAAGGACACGGCCGATTTCCATCCCCGTCCTTCCCTAATCCAATGAGACCGATGACCTCACTGTTTGGTCTCCTTCCCCAAAAACAACCCCAACCCCGTAAGCAACGAATAAAGTATCCTCCGTTTTCAAGCAGCGTCAGTTCGAAATTGATGCGGCTTGGAAAACGAGAAGATTTTATTCAGACATGCCGCTGCAAAAGACTCCGAGGACACATGCCGTAAACGCGCTCGCAAACGCGATCACAGCATAATACGCTATGGTAATTGCAGGCTACTGAGCGCTGGTCGGGTTGACTCTGACGTCATTGGCGCGGCTTGCTACTGTGCCCTTACCTGTTAACCGTAGTGTGATCTAACCAGTAGTTCTTTACAACTACATGCGTGACGCCATTTATTTTAAAACATTTTGCTATAAGATAAATGTGATGTAGAACACACTGTATTGCTAGTATTTTCTGCGGAATATCAACTTCTTCCAACTTTTATCTCACCAAAGCAGCGACACCAGGCTTGTGACCAGTCATTGCTGGAGCTTTGTTGTGATCTAGGAAAGTCTTTCCTAACAAAGGTCATGTTTGTCATTCTAATTTCTAAGCAAGAAAATATATCATCAGTCACGCCATGCACTGGGGTCAAACCAAGGAGTTCCTCAATCACATTTAAATCAGTGTTAACATCTCTCACAAACATGGTAGATCGCTAGCAATTTCACTTATCCATGACACAAAATTCATGTAATACAGCTGTCACTGTTTTCTCTGACACCTACTTCACCGAATAACATATATTTGTAACTTCCTGGCAGGTTAAATCTATGTGACTCTAAATCGGGACCTTTGCCTTTCACGAGAAAGTGCTCTACCGACTGAACCACCCAAGTACGACCCACGAGTCGTCCTCATAGCCTTACTTCCGCCAGTTTCTCGTCTCCTACTTTCCAAGCTTCACAGAAGCTCTCCAGCGAAACCTGCGAGACTAGCATTCCGGGAAGAAGGGATACTGCGGAGACACGGCTTACCCACAGCCTGGGGGATGTTTCCAGAATGAAATTTTCATCCTGCAGCGGAGTGTGCGCTGATATGATACTTCCTGGCAGGTCGAAACTGCGTGCCGGACCCTTGCCTTTCGTGGGAAACTTCTTTACCGACTGAAGCATCCACGTGTGAATGACGACCCGTCTTCACAGCTTTACTTCCGCCAGTACCGCGTCTCCTACCTTCCAGACTTCACAGAAGCTCTCCTGCGAAGCGTGGAAGACCAGCATTCCTGGAAGAAAGGATATTACGGAGACATGGCCTAGCCACAGACTGACGATGTTGCCAGAATGAAATTTTAATTCTGCAGCGGAGTGTGCGCTGATATGAAAGTGTCATATCAGCGCACACTCCGTTGCAGACTCAAAATTTCATTCTGGGAACATATATTTTTGAAATTTTTTGGGAATGAGCTTCCCATTCTCTTGGTGTAAGGGATAGTTTTAATCTATCTGATGACACCCTTCAGTATTTTCCACTTCTGTCTGTGTTGAAAATCAGTAACTGGACTGTGACTGTATGTCATATTATGTCGCAGCTTGTGCATGGTATTTTTATATCATTAGTTACCCAAACAAGTTTCATATTAGTAGTTAATCTATACTTATGAGATTTTCAAGAAGGGAAAACACTTAAGTGAAGTGGTGTAGGTTTGCTGAAATTGTCATTCAAATTGTCTCTTGTGGATTTTGAGATTATCTGTAACATCCGCATTGCAGCTAGGCTAATGTCCCATGACTAATCCCTTCAATTGCAATCATGAATTGAAGTCTAACTTTTCTCTTTCACACTGGTTTCAAATTCAGAGACAGATTTCAAATGCCTGTCTAGTCATCAAGATTAAGATTTCCCTAAACGTTAACCTCAAATGCCAAGATGATTCATCAAGAAAGGACATAGCAAATTTATCTGTTCTTGCCCTATCTGAACTTGTGTTATACATCAGCGCGACATTGGGAAGGCAGCCGAGAATATTTACCACTACATCATCATACTTTTTCTTTCTTATGTGCATTGTTCCACAGAACACTGCTCTCTGCCAAAACAATAGAAATGTTTACGTGCATTATGCCAAATACAAGAATGGAAACCACTACATATTATAAAATCTTCCCACACGGTGTAAATGCTTAATTTCTAGCAAGTCAAGTTATTTCTTTTCAAAACAATATAATTGCAGTTTCTATTAGACTGATCTTGAAACTGCAACTGATTGAGGGAAAGTGAGTTTACCAAATAAATTATCATCATAAACAGTTTTACTTTTTTCAAGACGAAATAATTTAAGGTTACTATAATGTATTTAGTAGATGTGTTACCATTTGTAGGTGAGTTTTTGAATGCACATGTACCACTTTTGTATTACCGAAAGCACACCAGGCGATTTTTATTCTTCTGTTTATTTCATTCCCTCTCCATCCAGTAATCTTCAACTCAACTAAGCCGGCCGGAGTGGCCGAGCGGTTCTAGGCGCTACAGTCTGGAGCCGCGCGACCGCTACGGTCGCAGGTTCGATTCCTGCCTCGGGCATGGATGTGTGTGATGTCCTTAGGTTAGTTAGGTTTAAGTAGTTGTAAGTTCTAGGGTACTGATGACCTTAGAAGTTAAGTCCGATAGTGCTCAGAGCCATTTGAACCATTTTGAACTCTACTAAATAACAAAACATAAGCTGGATAGACTTCATTGTTGGTTTGTTTCCATTTCCTTTTCGGTGTATTCATAAATTATTTAAATCACGTAAGTGTTGACTTAATCGACCTTACTCTGTTGTTCACCACCCACAGCTGTTCATTTTCTAATTGGTGCACAATTCTAATCGACAACATGATTAAATGGCGCGGAAGGGTATCACACTCTTATAGTTCTCTCCTCCTGCGCCAAGTGCAACATTTCTATGTATCCCCAACTCTTTCGTGTCATTGTACGCATAAGAAAACTATCTTTACTTGGTATATTTGTTGTATTATTTCCAGAAGACTTAAGTACCATTCCTTTGTCTTGATTGCATCATAATCTTGATAAATTAGTTTTAGAAAATTCTGAAATCCAGGGAAAAAAGATATTGTTAAGTATGTGTGTAGACCACATTCATTTTATTATCAGATTAGGTTTGGTAAAACACACTTCATGTTTCATAGATTCAAGATGAGGAAATGCTAAAGGATTTAGCACTTTTCATAAAACGGGAATACACAACAGATATCCACAAAAAACAATAGATTTGCTTGTGTCCCTTCCTCAGATCCTAAGTGTAGTTATCCTTATGGATTTGGAATAAGTCAAAAAATCTTAAACATATTTTCTCTAAGAAGTAATAACAAATGTGTCACAAAACATGTACATGTACAATACATTGAGTCCCATGCGATAATTCTGCGGCTGTTGTACCCACTCACCATCAAACAGAAATCAGTTCACAACACTTGATTACAATGATCTTATTACTGCACTACCACAAGTCAGATTTTACGCAGTAACAAGAAGGAATTGTGCGACATAAATAAAAGTCTGTAGGCGTGTTTCTACATATGAAATATGATGTTGTTGTTGTTGTGGTCTTCAGTCCAGAGACTAGTTTGATACAGCTCTCCATGGTACTCTATCCTGTACACTCTTCTTCATCATCCAGTACCTACTGCAATCTACATCCTTCTGAATCTGCTTAGTGTATTCATCTCTTGGTCTCCCTCTACGATTTTTACCCTCCACGCTGCCTCCCAGTACTAAATTGGTGATCCCTTGACGCCTCAGAACATGTCCTACCAACCGATCCCTTCTTCTAGTCAAATTGTGCCACAAATTTATCTTCTCCCCAATTCTATTCAATACCTCCTCATTAGTTATGTGATCTACCCATTTAATCTTCAGCATTATTCTGTAGCACTACATTTCGAAAGCTTCTATTCTCTTCTTGTCTAAACTATTTATCGTCCATGTTTCACTTCCATACATGGCTACACTACACACAAATACTTTCAGAAACGACTTCCTGACATTTAAATCTATACTTAAACCTAAACTCGATGTTAACAAATTTCTCTTCTTCAGGAACGCTTTCCCTGCCATTGCCAGTCTACATTTTATACCATCTCTACTTCGACCATCATAAGTTATTTTGCTCCCCAAATAGCAAAACTCATCTACTACTTTCAGTGTCTCATTTCTTAATCTAATTCCCTCAGCATCACCAGATTTAATGTGACTACATTCCATTATCCTCGTTTTGATTTCGTTGTTGTTCATCTTATATCCTCCTTTCAAGACACTGTCCATTCCGTTCAACTGCTCTTCCAGGTCCTTTGTTGTCCCTGACAGAATTACAGTGTCATCGGCGAACCTCAAAGTCGGATTTTAATTCCTACTCCGAATATTTCTTCTCTTTCCTTTACTGCTTGCTCGATATACAGATTGAATAACATTGGGGATAGGGTACAACTCTGTCTCACTCCCTTCCCAACCACTAAGCAGTGCCCATCAACTCTTATAACTGCCATCTGGTTTCTGCACAAATTGTAAATAGCCTTTCGCTCCCCGTATTTTACCCCTGCCATCTTCAAGATTTGAACAAGAGTATTTCAGTCAACATTGTCAAAAGCTTTCTCTAAGTCTACAAATGCCTTTCCTTAATCTATCTTTTAAGATCAGTCTCAGGGTCAGTATTGCCTCAAGTGTTCCATAATTTCTACGGAATCCAAACTGATCTTCCCTGAGGTCGGCTTCTACCAGGTTTTCCCTTTCGCCTGTAAAGAATTTGCGTTAGTATTTTGCAGCTGTGACTTATTAAACTGATAGTTCGGTAATTTTCACATCTGTCAACACCTGCTTTCTTTGGAATTGGAATTATTATATTCTTCTTGAAGTCTGAGGGTATTTAACCTGTCTCATACGTCTTGCTCACCAAATGGTAGAGTTTTGTCAGGGCTGGCTCTCCCAAGGCTATCAGTAGTTCTAATGGAATGTTGTCGACTTCCGGGGCCTTGTTTCGACTTAGATCTTTCAGTGCTCTTTCAAACTCTTCACGCATTATCATATCTCCCATTTCATCTTCGTCTACATGCTCTTCCATTTCCATAATATTGTCCTCAAGTATATCGCCCTTGTATAGACCCTCTGTATACCACTTCCATCTTTCTGTCTTCCCTTCTTTGCCTAGAACTGGCTCTTAATGTTCATACAAGTGGTTCTCTTTTCTCCAAAGGTTTCTTTAATTTTCCTGTAGGCAGTATCTATCCTACCCCTCGTGATATGTGCCTCTACATCCTTACATTTGTCCTCTAGCCATCCCTGCTTAGCCATTTTTCACTTCATGTCGATCTCTTTTTAAGACATTTGTATTACTTTTTGCCTGCTTCATTTACTGCATTTTTATGTTTTCTCCTGTCATCAATTAAATTCAATATTTCTTCTGTTACCCAAGGATTTCTACTAGCCCTCGTCTTTTTACCTACTTGACCCTCTGCTGCCTTCACTATTTCATCTCTCAAAGCTGCTCATTCTTCATCTACTGTATTTCTTTCCCCATTCTTGTCAATCGTTCCCCAATGCTCTCCCTGAAACTTTCTACAACCTCTGGTTTAGTCAGTTTATCCAGGTTCCATCTCCTTAAATTCCCACCTTTTTGCAGTTTCTTCAGTTTTTATCTAACTGAAAGATGATGTCTGTTCAAATTTCGGAGCAGTCATATAAGAGTGGCGCTAGTAGCGTGATTACTATGATGAAAATCAGGTTTGCTATAAATACACGCTCTAACGGTCGTGAGCGTTAGTTACCTTTAAGACTGGACGTGGTGAGTTGCTGTCAGTCAAGAATGCCTTTAAGGCTACAAAGACGCTGTTAACCCACATAATAGGCCATATAATAGGGCTCCGAGAAGCTGGATGTTTCTTTTGCGATACTGCAGAAAGATTTGCCAAGAATGTTGTCATTGTACATGACTGCTGGCAGCGGTGGTCGCGAGAATGTACAGTCGCACGAAGACCGGGCTTCGGACGGCCATGTGGCACTACCGAGAGAGAAGACCATCGTGTTCGGCGTATTTCTCTGGCGCATCGTACTGTATCTCCACCAGCAATCTGAGCAGCAGTGGCACTATAGTGACACAACGAACTGTTACAAATCGGTTACTTAAGGGATAGCTCGGAGCCAGACGCCCTGTAGACTGCATTCCACAGACCCCTAAGCACCGCCATTTGCGACTTCAGTGGTATCAAACGAGAGCTCATTGGAGGGCAGGGGGGGGGGGCTGCTGTGTTTTCTGATGAAAGCTGGTTCTGCCTCGGTGCCAGTGATGGCCCTGAGTTGGCTAGAAAAAAGCCAGTAGAGGGCCTTCAACCAACCTGTCTGTGTGCTAGACACACTGGACCTACACCTGGAGTTATGGTCTTCAGTGCGATATCATATGACAGCAGGAGCAATCTCATGGCTGTCTGGTGATTCGACCTGTTGTGCTACTATTCATGAACAACATTCCAGAGGCTGTTTGCCAAGACGATAACGCTTACCCATATACCGCTATTGTAGCCCAGCATGCTGTACAGAGTGTCAACATGTTGCCTTGGCCTTTTCGGTCTCCAATCGAGCACGTATGGGACATAATGAGAGTACAACTCCAGTGTCATCGACAAACTGCATTAACCGTACCTTTATTGACCGACCAAGTGTAACAGGTATGGAACTCCATCCCACAAACTGAAATCCAGTACCTGCACAACACAATGCATGCACGTTTGCATGTTAGTCTTCAAAATTCTGGCCGTTACACTGGGTATTAATGTACAAGTCTTTCACATTTGCAATGACATATGTCGCGCTTACAATAACCTGTAATCTTGCAACGTTAATCAGTTAAATATGTTGCCTAGACAAACGTTCTACCGATATTTCATTAATCTATGTTAATTATTTTTTGGTGTTTCAACTGTTTCCCGTCACTGTATTATTAATCATAAACCGAAGCGCCAAAGACACTGGTATAGGCGTGAGTATTGAAATACAGATATATGTAAACAGGTAGAGTACGGCGCTGCGGTCGGCAACGCCTATGTAAGACATCAAGTGCAATTGTTAGATCGGTTAATGGTGCTAGAATTGTATTGTAATTCTATTGTGTTGTATGGTATTGAACTGGGGACCTAGAAACGACGGAGAGGCTTCATCCCGCCGTAGCCCTCAGTGGTTCACAACACCACAACAGGCTACAGCAGTCCACTTACCCCACCGCCGCCACATACCGAACTCAGGATTATTGCGCGGTTCGGCCCCCAGCGGACCCCTCAGGGAACGTCCCACACCAGACGAATGTAACCTCAATTGTCTACGTGGTAGAATAATTATGGTGTACTCGTACGTGGAGACAGTGTTTGCACAAAAATGCCGCCATAGTGTAACTGAGGCGCAATAAGGGGCACCAGCCCGCATTCGCCGAGGCAGATGGAAAACCGCCTTAAAAACCATCCCACAGACTGGCCGGCACACCGGACCTCGACACTAATCCTCCGGGCGGATTCGTGCCAGGGACCGACACGCCTTCCCGCTCGGAAAGCAGTGCGTTAGCCGGTCGAGCGCTGCTAGAATGGTAGGTTATCAAGATTTAAGTGAAGAAGAACTTGGTGTCATAGTCGGCACAGGAGCGATGGGAACACGGACACAGCATCTCCGAAGTAGCGATGAAGTGGAGCTTTTCCCGTACGACCATTTCACGAGTGCACCGTGAATACCAGGAATCCGGTAAAGCATCAAATCCGCGACATCGTTGCAGCCGGAAAAAGATCCTGCAAGAACGGGAGCAAAGACGACTGAAGAGAATCGCTCAATGTGACAGAAATGCAACCCTTACAAGTGTCAGCGTGGGAACCATTCAACTAAACATCGATATGAACTTTCGGAACCGAAGGTCCATTGTGCCCCCTTGATGACTGCACGACACAAAGCTTTACGCCTCACCTTGGTCCCTCCACATCGACATAGGACTGTTGATGACTGGAAACACGTTGCCTGGTCGGACGAGTATCGAGCGGATGGACGTGTAGGGGTATGTAGACAACCTCATGAATCCTTGGACCCTGCATGTCAGCAGGGGACTCTTCAAGCTGGTAGGGGGCTCTGAAGCGGTGTGGGGTGTGTGTAGTTGAAGTGACATGGGACCCCTGATACGTATAGATACGACTCTGACAGGTGACACGTACGTAAGCATCCTGTCTGAACACCTGCATACATTCATGTCCATTGTGCATTCCGATGGACCTGGGCAATTCCAGCAGGACAATGCGAAACCCCACACGTCCAGAATTCCTACAGAGTTGCTCCAGGAACACTCTTCTGAGTTTAAATACTTCCGCTGCCCACCAAACTCCCCAGACGTGACCATTATTGAGCATATCTGGGATACCTCGCAACGTGCTGTTCAGAAGAGATCTCCATCCCCTCGTACTCTTGAGGATTTATGGACAGCCCTGCAG
This sequence comes from Schistocerca serialis cubense, assembly GCF_023864345.2. NCBI lineage: Eukaryota > Metazoa > Arthropoda > Insecta > Orthoptera > Acrididae > Schistocerca > Schistocerca serialis. The sequence goes on from NC_064640.1 coordinate 825,639,188, forward strand.
GATTCATCGTGTAATTTCCCTCCAGCAGCACGTCAGACGTTAGTCGAGTCCATGCCGCATCGTGTTGCGGCTCTTTTGGGTGCTCGCGGGGGCCCTACACGATATTAGGCAGGTGTACTAATTTCTTGGGCTCCAGTGTATATACATATAAATTGGTTCTCCCAAGAAATTCATCAATGGAGTAACAGTAGTTAGCTATTAATAAATGGCTGACCTTCATTAATAGATAAACTTCTTGTGCCTATTGAATAGTAACTGAAAATGATTTTTCATGAATAATAGACACGCTTTTGTGCCGAAGTGAGAGAATTTAAATCTTTATGTAAATTATTTTTATTTTTAGCGAGCTGAGCTGTTAGTCTGAAAAAAGAAATATATTATTTATGTTGAATTTCATTAAGTAATATAGTATATATATTGCAGAGCAGTAGGTAGCATTCCCAGTTCCTTGAACAGGCATTGTAGCACGTTCTTGATTTCACATCACAAATAGTTTTTATTGTATGCTTTTGGACTCTGAAAACTATAGCTAGACTTGATAACTTATCCCCAAAAATAGATTGCATATAATAAACAGGGAACATATCAACCAAAATACCATTTCTTGCCTTCTGATCACAAAACAAAATATTATTAAACTACAGTATACAAACGATTTAAAGCTAGAAGCACTACACTTGTGTGGCTGTTTTACTGGAAAAAGAAACCCGAGACGTGTGCTCAACCAAGATGCACACTGAAATTACCCCATCTTACCTTAGCCACTGCAAGAAGGAAGCCAAGCCATTGTGTTCCATCTAATTACATTGTCCTGTCCTCCCTCACATCGAGCCACGATTTCTCCCAGCAAAATATCAACCTATGCCTGAACAAGATTGTAGCATACAAGGTGGCAATACAATATGCTGCAAAGTCTGCCCTGCAAATGCACTCATCTGTTAATTCCTACATAGACTATTACCCAACATAATGACTCCTTCTCCTATTGACTTTGTATGCACAAACGTTAGTTTCATACAGTCTGAGCTAGTTGCCTGAAGGGCACTGAAATTTGTAGCAGATGAGAAATTTAGTGGTACAGTTGAACTTCATTTGCTGTTTAAAAGCATTCCGACTTGCTTCTTCCTGTAACCCAGTGAATGGAAAATAATTTTTTGTCCCCTTATAAACCATATTGCAGAATGACCGAACCTACGATCTAAAACAGTGATTTAATCTGTAACAAGTGCCAATATGCAGTGTGTTGTGTGGAAAGCTGCTCACAGATGATTTATGAAAGCTTGCTTAATTGATGGTCAAGCAGTGGTATAAAAAGGCCTCGTTACTCTGGGGTATATTACTTGTAGAAACTCATGTGTCCACCCTGGGCATGTCGTATGTTCTCCACAATATTTCGGCAAGCAGAGTCGTTGCCATCTACAGGTTGTTTCCAATGACTGCTGGTCCACTCTTGTCGCCGTTCTATGCAGATATTTTCCTTTAAAACATGTCAGAAAGAACAGACACCATTCAGAATACGCAGCTGTGAAGCATTATATGTAAATTGGAGGGAGACCACTGCTCTCAGCTGCAGCGGGTCATTAAGCGGAATCAGCGGCGGCGAGCGAAAATGTGTACCGGACCGAGATTCAAACCCGGCATCTCCTGCTTACTAGACATGTGCGATAACCACGGCGCCATCCGGGACACAGCGTTATTTCAACTGCGCGAACTACACTACTGGCCATTAAAATTGCTACACCAAGAAGAAATGCAGATGATAAACGGATATTCATTGGACAAATATATTATACTAGAACTGACATGTGATTACATTTTCACGCAATTTGCGTGCATAGAACCTGAGAAATCAGTACCCAGAATAACCACCTCTTGTCGTAATAACGGCCTTGATGCGCCTGGGCATTGAGTCAAACAGAGCAGTCGAACATTTTCTGTATACTGAAAGGCCCGTACAGGACATGCAACATGCGGGCGTGCATTATCCTGCTGAAATGTAGGGTTTCGCAGGGATCGAATGAAGGATAGAGCCACGGGTCGTATCACATCTGAAATATAGCGTCCACTGTTCAAAGTGTGGTCAATGCGAACAGGAGGTGACCGAGATGTGTAACCAATGGTACCCCATACCATCACGCCGGGTGATACGCCAGTATGGCGATGACGAATACACGCTTCCAATGTGCGTTCACCGCGATGTCGCCAAACACGGATGCGACCATCATGATGCTGTAAACAGAACCTGGAATCATCCGAAAAAATGACGTTTTGCCATTCGTGCACCCAGGTTCCTCGTTGAGTACACCATCGCAGGCGCTCCTGTCTGTGATGCAGCGTCAAGGGTAGCCACAGCCATTATCTCCGAGATGATAGTCCATGCTGCTGCAAACGTCGTCGAACTGTTCGTGCAGATGGTTGTCGTCTTGCAAACGTCCCCATCTGTTGACTCAGGGATCGAGGCGTGGATGCACGATCCGTTACAGCCATGCGGATAAGATGCCTGTCATCTCGACTGCTAGTGATACGAGGCCGTTGGGATCCAGCACGGCGTTCCGTATTACCCTTCTGAACCCACCGATTCCATATTCTGCTAACAGTCATTGGATCTCGACCTACGCCAGCGGCAATGTCGCGATACGATAAACCGCAATCGCGATAGGCTACAATGCGACCTTTATCAAAGTCCTTACACGAGGCATCACAACAACGTTTCACCAGGCAACGCCGGTCAACTGCTGTTTGTGTATGAGAAATCGGTTGGAAACTTTCCTCATGTCAGCACGTTGTAGGTGTCGCCACCGGCATCTACCTTGCGTGAATGCTCTGAAAAGCTAATCATTTGTATATCACAGCATCTTCTTCCTGTCGGTTAAATTTCTCGTCTGTAGCACGTCATCTTCGTGGTGTAGCAGTTGTAATGGCCAGTAGTGTATCTCAGCACGCTTCACGGCCGATTCACACTCCCACCGAGCGCCACCTTCCGCAGTACCTGTCTATTTTACTCCCTTTCTCTACTCAGAGATTCCCACAGAAGATCGGACGTATTTGTGCATTTGCACTGAAGATAGTGGATCCATGTCCGAAAGATCAGAAACCACGCATAGTTATAACTGATAAGCCTAGCTGGGCAGAGGTAGTCCGCCCAGTTGCGATAATGCTGTGTCCAGGATGTGCCGTAGGTACCGCGCCTGCATGGTAAGCGGGAGATCCTGTGTTCGAATCTCGGTCCGGTACACATTTTCGCTCGTCGACGCTGATTCCGCTTAATGTCCAATTTACATATACCTTCAAGGTGTTGTATTTATGCCTTTAGAAAGGTCAAACTAACTCTCTAACCAAAGAGAAGCGTAATGAACGCTGGGAAACTGATAATATTGTAATTGATCAAGCGCTACAGGACCTTTTCTACACAGCTAGTGTAGCGCACAAATCGAAAAGGATGATTTCTCTCTCCTTAAATTGTATGTTTTGCGACCTACTGTATTGGATATGGTCATTTCCAGGAACAGTTTCCAACTCTCAGACAACGCAGAATCTAGTTTTTAAAGTGTTTTTGGAACCTATGCTGTAACCATCTCTCCATAAAAATTACTGGAGATAGGACGATGGATCCTGAATTTTTGGTGGCGATATTTGGTTTATGTTCTCTAGTCTGCAACTGCACGCAAATGATTGATGATTGCAGCCTCGCCACAGAAAATTAATGTTCCACCTATGGCAGTAATAACAGAAATGATAGAATGTGAGAGCAAGAAATAGCATATGAAACTTCAAAGAATGTCAATCCAATATTCACTGTAGCACAATTAAACAGTAGCACTGAGTGCCAAGGAAGGCTGCTGGTAGCCGCTGGGCGACGTAACGTAGCGGTTCGGCTTGGTGCAGAGGTCGGCTGATGCTGTAACAGATGGGTCGCCGTAGGCACCGGTGCGAATTGTCTCAAGCGGAGCTGCATCTGCAACTGGCTGCTGGAGTCGCAGTCACAGTTATGGGCGACCAAACAAAAATCGACCTGTCACAGGGTAAGCGCTGAGGTGCTGTTCCTGCCTTTCTTGTCGTGGTAGGGGATCGTGGCCTATCGTGCTGGATCGGTCGCAAGTTATTCGAGGAGGTTGATCCTCATGCAATTGCGGAGAGTGTCACTCTGGCAACAGGTGCAGCCAATGCGTAGTCAGCCGGTGATTGTGTTGGTGCCCCAAGCTACTGAAGAGCCGGTTGCGGGAGAGGCCTGCCATTTCATAAAATGTATGGGCTGTTTGTCGGAACCCATCAAACTACAATGGGTGACCCACATCCTCATGGAGCTGGTGCGTGGGGTAAAGCCAGGGAAGGTTTCGGTAGGATAGAGATGTGGGAGTCGACAGCTTACCCCCGCATCACGGTCGCGTTCTACAACACTGTACGAAGCAGTGTCAGATAAAGCGTGAGGCCATGGAGAGGGGAAAGCGTCGATTCGGGGTCGAGCAGCGGGTAGAGCGCGTGTAAACGCCTTGCAGTCCTGTCTCTGATGTCGCGTCTATGCGGCAGCCAGGTAAGACGCTAATTGATTTTTACTCCGAGGTAGGCAGCCGTCTTGGTACACATGATGGGGCAGAGGCGGCGGCACCTTCCATCTGCTAAAGACGACCGCTTGAATCTTCCCAGCACTGCTTTTGAGCCACCATTTGGTGGCCCAGGCGTCCAAGGCAACACATCCAAGCTGGAGGCTGCGTGCCATAGTGCGACGTTCATACTGTGGGTGAACGGGGCCGTGTCGACAGCATTGAGTGCCAAACACACGTATGCAACCGACGGCGCGTCGGCGATGCATAGTAAGGGGCCGAGTACCAACTCCTGCGACACTCCTACACATATGGTTTTCGCAGTCGACGTTGATTCAAATGGTTCAAATGGCTCTGAGCACTATGGGACTCAACTGCTGAGGTCATAAGTCCCCTAGAACTTAGAACTACTTAAACCTAACTAACCTAAGGACAACACACACATCCATGCCGGAGGCAGGATTCGAACCTACGACTGCAGCGGTCGCGCGGTTCCAGACTGTAGCGCCAGAACCGCTCGGCCACCAGCGGCCGGCTCGACGTTGATTGTTTCGCCATAGCATAAAAGGTCATGCCAGAGAGGTGGGACCACAGGAAGACTCCGAATGACGTCGAAACCCCGTGCACAGAGAGTTCGTACACGAGGCCGTCATGTCACACCAAGTCGGAGACCCTAGACACATCCAGGAGTACCGCCCCGATGTAGTCTCTCGTCTCCAGTGCTCCCATGGCTAGATCCACCAGGCGCAGCAGTTGGTGAGAGGTGACATGACACTCCAGAAACCAAACTACTCATCTGGAAGTAAGCGTTACTGCCTGACGTGCTCCAGTAGGTGTTTCATGCATGGCCTCTTGAATACCTTTGAGAGGGACTGGAGCAAGCTGATAGGCCGGTAGATCGACGCCAGCCGAGGCTTCTCGTTCGTCTTCGGGATACCGACCACTTCTGCGTGTTTCCACGCGGAAGGGTGGGTCCTCCAAAGGAAAACTTGGTTGAAGATGTCGGCCACAAGCCGATGGACCCCCTGAGGCAAATTCTCGAGGAGGATGTTTGTGATCCCATTGCTTCCTCTGGTTTCGAGGGACTGGAGTCGCACTGCAACTTCCTCGTCTATGATGATGTTTGGTTTTGTTGGTCGCTCAACTGCGCAGTCATCAACGCCCATACGAAGTTCCAATTTTTCACACAGTCCAATTTGTTTACTCAGTCCAATTTAGCCACTGTCACGAATGATGATTATGCTGAAATGATGAGAACAACACGAGCACCCAGTCCCTGGGCAGAGAAAATCCCCAGCCGGGAATCGAATCCAGGACTCCGTGATCCGGAAGTATTAACGCTATCCACTAGACCACGAGCTGTGGACTTGGGATCTTGAAGACCACTTGACCCGCGGAGGGAGGGTGGAACCCGATAGCAGCGCCGTCGTAGTTGCTGCGTTGCTACCTATGAACGATGCTGATGGTTAAGCCTGTAAACAGAGCTTCTGTAATCAGTGAAATCCAAATACTCGATGTACTAGCGAGGTGCGTAAACTGTCTCCAAAGGAGTACCAGCAGCCCACATGGTGCAGATGTGTCAGAAACAGGAGTGACTGGCTACGTACGGGCCCGTCCCTCGGCACGCTACAGTTTTAAATGAAATATTTTGTAGTTGTTTTGGGCAATGTCTCCGAGGTATTTTTTGGAGACGTCCCTGAATGCACCAGTTATTGTTGTGCTGCCATCTTACTGATGACTTTTCACAGCTCTATCAGAATCATCAAGTCCAGAAGCACTTGCTATGACCTCTTGTAAATCTCTCTGATTTTTTTCTGTTCTTCCATAGACAGAAGATATGTAATGTTATCTGCTGATTACCAGCAACTGAGCTGTTTAAATGCGTCATGCCTATGCTCAATCAAAATGCTGAAGTATATGAGACTACGTGTATAGAAAAGATAAACTCCTCTGTCAGCTTCAGATTTCTGACAGTTCAACCCTTGGAGCAGATAGTCATAGAGCCCCAGGCCAGTAACGTCTATTCAAGGGATATAAGGTAAGCACTGCTTTCTGCGTAAATTGGAAACAATAACGAAACTGAAGGAAAAATTAAATTTTAAATGCGTTCCTCACATGGACTGACAAAAGTTATGTTTTTTTTCCTTTTTTTTGGATTTGTACTGCCAATTATTCAGAACCGTTAGCAAAATTCGTAAGTTCGCGCTTTCTATAATTTAAGATTTAGGTAAGGTCTGATGTTTTCTGAACAGGGTGTACAAGTGGCAACTGGAGCTCCGAGATGTGTGGCTGACCACCAGCTTACCATGTCTCGCAGTGGACCGACTGGGAATCTTGGTGTGGGGTTGTAACAGTTAAATGTTGTAATAACTTTCCTGGTGCTACGGAAAACATTCCCTAATTTCACATGTGGTTTGTAGGTTCATGTTACGTCAACGCTATAAACAGCCTTAACAGTTTATAATAGCCATCACACAGGCGTGCTGTTGTTGGCGATAGGATAAAGAAGCGGGCCCGTTGCGTATCGTACACTGAGCAGCAGAATCATAAAAATCGAAGCGGGGCAGTCCAGTGTGATTATGGGACTACGCTGAACAACTTTGCTGTCCGCAATTTCCAAGAGGCGAATGATATAATACAAATGGATAGACTTACAATTGAATCGTGCATAATAACTAGAAATCTTGTATATGGTATTTCATTGCATAGCTTTACAACAGCAACGAGTCGCTGTGAGGACGCCGTAATACGCAAAATCTGATTAAACAACAATTATGTTGAACTTCTGTAGCGTCTGAGTGAAAAGCTGAGCCACGCGGGATTAGTCGAGCGGTCTTTGGCGCTGCAGTCATGGACTGTGTGGCTGGTCCCGGCGGAGGTTCGAGTCCTCCCTCGGGCATGGGTGTTTGTGTTTGTCCTTAGGATAATTTAGGTTAAGTTGTGGGTAAGCTTAGGGACTGATAACCTTAGCACTTAAGTCCCATAGGATTTCACGCACACACATGAAAAGCTGAAACTCATTTAGCACATTCTTCTGTATTTACAGAACTGTCACACCTACTACAGAATGACTTGACTGTCTCTATTTCAGACACAGTCGTGAATAAAATAAGAAAGGAGAAAAGTCAACCAAATATTCCCTCAGTTATTCTGGGTGAAGCAGCTGATGTGCGTAATTTCTCGCAGGTTTCATCAGTTCTCCACTATGTCACAGCTGTTAGTCAAGTTCGTTAAATGATTCCAAAATTCACGAACATGCTCACAGTTACGATGGAACGGTGTTTGGCTCGTCATTTGATTGGACTGTAATCGAGAGCGATAAACATTTTTTGTGTTCGTTCACTGTTTAGTTCATCGACTAAATTCAATACTATCGTATGCCGTGTCAAAAATCTAAGAGTGCAGAAATTTTTCTTCGCTTCGAATAGTCATGCAACTTCTTTTTTTTTTCAAGTCAGCAAAAAGGTCTTGGACTCTAGAACAAACAGTAAAGAAATGGTTCTCTGGAGTATATGCTAAGCAGTGGAGTTGTGCATCCCTTCTCGTTAAAATCTAATGGTACAGTGAACTAGTTTCACTTTTAAAGGCTGTGATAAATCAATATATGTGGGAATAAGTAGCCTATATTGCTACTTGTGGATTTGAAATCACGATGCAGAATGTAAGTTTAAATTTCGTTCAACACACTTTTTCAGATAATTGCCCTCTTACTGACATATTATTTGATATATTTCAAACCAGGGCTTATTACATAGGCTATTGACTAACAAAATTAATGAATCCGAATAAATGTTAAAGACAAAATGTGACGGATCTGAAAGAATGTAGGAAAGAGTCATTCATGACTAGCATATGTTTGAACCAGCAATTAAACATCCTAGGAATAATAACCCTACTGCAGTCAGTTTGGAAACAAACTTTGGAAGAATTGCCCGTGAAATTTTGTACACAGTGCTGTGACAGTTACAAGATGGATACAGTAACTTGGACTCTTTGTTATTTTTGCAACTTTTAAATGTAGGTAGTTTTGATCAGTATAAACCATGTTACCCTGAACCTGGATTAAACTCACTAAAAGACTGCTATGGATTGGTTTCAGGTTTTCCCTGTTTAATACCACAGCTAGTGGTTGCATATATTTCCAGAGAAATGCATCATAGAAGTGTTGGTGATTTATAGAAATTTATTGTCAAATGTACCCCAGATTACATACTGTGAAATTGTAAAACTCTTAGAAGTTATTCTGATTATTTCTGCATCTAGTGCTTCACCTGAGGCAAGCTTTTCAGACATAAAAAAATAAAAAACTTTATGTATGCACTTTATACTCTCAATAATAGCTCTGACATTAATTGAAAATGATCTCCTGTTGCAGTTGAAGTATCTTACGGCACGATGAATGACGAATTGGCCAAAAACGTAAATTAATATTAAAAAATGACATTGTATTCTATTGTAACTGCTTACCTCAACGAGAACTTCAACACACGCTACTGCCCTTTGCGTATAAGGCGCACTAAAACCACCTATGAATGCGGATAGCAGGAGGAGATTTAAAACCGGATCATTGTCTTGCCGTCGAGAGCTTCTTAGAATGGAAAATGTTATAAATTGTAATATTAAATGGAATGTGCACTTGTATAGCAACATCGTAAGTGTTAGATCATCCTTCTTTCGGTAGTGGTTGTGTCGCAACATAGCAGTGCTGACGCTGGATTTGAAGGGTCTCCTGCAGACAAAAGCACAGTGATCGTTCTGATACTGAAAGTTGCAATTGCTTTAGTTTCAACTATAGAATGGAAATAGTTTGATGAATAGGTTTATTTTCTCTCCATATCATCTCCCCATTCTCTCCTTTGAGACGGAAGATCAAGCTGTTATCGAGAAAAAAGTAAACTGAATGGGTGGCAACATGGTTTCGTCCAAAAATTTGCCTGAGATTTCCAAACTGAAATTCCAAATTTCCCTGAACTAGTCTTGGTTGAATGTGAAAGAAAGGTTTGGTTTCCTGTTTCTATGACTGCAAATAAAAATGTTTTGACTTGCCATATCACGCACTAGTCATTATTGCAATTTCAGGTATGATTTACGTACTGTATTATCAACATTTCTGTAAGTTATCGCCGCGCGGGACTAGCCGAGCGGTCTTAGGCGCTACAGTCATGGACTGCGCGGCTGGTCCCAGTGGAGGTTCGAGTCCTCCCTCCGGCATGGTTTGTCCTTCGGATAATTTAGGTTAAGTAGTGTGAAAGCTTAGGGACTGATGACCTTAGAGGTTAAGTCTCATAAGATTTCACACACATTTGAACATTGTTTTGTAAGTTATAAGCTCTTCGTGCCTATGGGAATTCCTTCGTTATCGTCTGTCACCACTCCGTGCCATACCTAGTCACTGTGTGATAACCTCAAGCATATGACAAATCCTTGCCGGAATTCGTTTCGAACTGTTGTTACTGGAACGTAATATTAACAGATTTCGATAATTGTGACGTATCACGTTCCAAACGAGATGCTCTACACAGTATGGCCACTGTTAACTTGAAGAATGAAAGTGTGAGAAAGTAAAGTATTAAAGCAAACAGTCGTTATTTCGAAATTGGGTAAACCGAACATTTGATTAACCCATAATTACATCGAAAGACCTACCGCTTAAACCGAATTTCACATGTTTCGTACTAAAAACAAAAATTTGGTCTCCACATTACGTATTACATATATTATTCTTCGTCTAAACCGGATAAGTATGTACGAGGGGCGTTCAAAAAGTAATGCGACTCACTTTTTTTCTGAAATCGGGTTGGTTTTATTCTGGATTCCAGTACACCATATTATTCCTCACCCCTTTGGCGACAAAACGCTAGTTTTCAACATGACCTCCGTCAGTGCGACGGCCTTACGACCTCTTACTGGGAGAGACTGTATGCCCGCATGGTACCACTCAACATCGGAGTCAATGTCTTGCTGCATCAGAAACCTCCCCATAAACCCAATACTGCTTCCCGCGGAGTGCATGCTTCATTGGGCCAAACATATGGAAGTCGGACGGTGCGAGATCCGGGATGTAGGGTGGATGAGGAAGAACAGTCCAATGAAATTTTGAGAGCTTCTCTCGCGTGCACAGTCTTGTGTGATGCCTTGCGTTGTCATGGAGAAGGAGGAGATCGTTTGTATTTGCGTGGCGATGAGCACGCTAAAGTGATTTCTTCAATTTCTTGAGGGTAGCATAATACTCTTCAAATTTGGTCGTTGCTCCATGAGGGAGGACATCAAACAGAATAATCCCTCCAGAACCCCAGAAGACCATCGCCATGAATTTACTGGCTGAGGCAGCGGCTTTTAACTTCTTCTTCAGAGTAGAGGTAGTGTGGCACCACTCGATGGACTGCCGTTTTTCTTCCGGTTCGAAGTGATGGACCCATGTTTCATCCCCTGTCACGATCAGCCACGTAATGCGCAAGCAAATGTGTGCAGATGGTCCTCCGTTGCTATTTATGGTCTTCTGTTTGGCGCCGAGGAACGCAGGGGGTACACACCTTTGAGTTCTCCAACTGGTGGACGAGTGTGTCAGCACTACCAACAGAGACGTCCAGTTTGTGCAGCTAGGTGTTTCACTGCAGTCCGTCTATCATCTCGGATGAGAAGGTCGGTACGTTCCAACATTGCAGGAGTGTGCGGCCAGCCGGTGCGTAGGAGGTCGGACCGGTTTGCGCGACCTTGTTGCGATGATGACAGACGCCTTGCTCAATGACTCGCCGTGCTTTTGTTTACTGCCAGGTCTCCGTAAACATTCTGCAAAGGTCTATGAATATGAGCGAATGTGCGACACTCAACAACGTGAACGGTGAATGTGTTTTCCGTCCTTTCGCTCCACCACTCACAATATGCCGTCGAAACAGAAACGAGCTCTGACTGTAAAACAAAATCAGAAAATTACATATCGTCGACAGTGGAGTGGAGATTTAAAATACAGGTTGCAGAACACTCTCATGTTTCGAAGTTTACTCTGTCATCGAGAATAACTGCAAGACGGAAATTATAGGCAAGTCCTGCAAGCTGTTCATTTAGCGGCAGTAGGAAGCGCATGAGGTCAGCCAAACATGAAGTAGTGGAGGATTCTCTGTTTGAATTGTTCCAAGACATACACATACAGCAAATTCTATTGTCCAAGCTTCAAGAAAAGGCTCGGGAGACCATCCAGAGAAAGGGAATTTCTGTGTCTGTGTGTTCCAAGGGCTATGGCGTTTTCAGAGGAGGCATAAAATCAGTGCTGTCGGTGTCAGTGGGGAGGCACATAGAGTAAACGAGAATGTATCACCCGACGGATGTGTTTAATATGGCTGAAGCTGGCCATTTCTACATCTTGATGCCTCTAAGAAACGTATGTTGAGAGCGAAAAACGTCATGGAGAAAAACGCAGCTGGGAGAGACTGACGGTGTTCTTGTGTTGTAATTCGCATCGTTCTGAGAAGCATAAACTATTAGTGATTGTCAAATGCAAAAATCCACGTTGCTTTAAAAATTTCAAGCTATTCAATCTACCATGCCACTCCGAGAATAGTAATAATGCTTGGATGACCAATTCTCTCTTGATAGTTCAACAAGAAATGGCTGCGAAGAAGAGAAATCCTTTGCTAACTTTTGACCGCTGCTCTGCCCATCAGTGTAATCTAACTACAACAAACAATTTCACGTTGGAATGTACTGCAAGCTATCTGTAACGTATCTCCTGCCTCGGATGAAACCATAACTAACTGTTTAAAGAAGACCTGGACAGCAACTGATAACGTAGTTGAAACTGAAGAGGAAACTTATGATCCAACTTTTGAAATTACTCGTAATGCGGATACAATTTTGGATTCAGATGCTGCTCTTCTGCTGGCTTATACCGGGCTGGTGCCCTCTTGTATCGTCAATATGGAAGTATCGACGCAGGCAGACAACATCTTTGCTGCCGAAGAACCAGTCATCAGCTCTGACTATGACAGAGAAGAGAATAATAATGTTTTACTGCCATTTTCTGAGGAGGAACTTGAAGATATGCCACCGGAAAGTCGCGCTTAAGTGGCAGCTGCAGCCGCTGTTCTCCAGAGATTTGTTGCCTCCTCTGATATCTCTATGCCATTTCTGATGTCTCCATGGCATTTCAGGCTTCTCCGGATTTGGTATCTTCAGAGAGTGCCATAGTATTACGACCAACAATCCAACAAATAATAATTAAGATTTCTCTTCCAAAATTAATGTATACAAGTAAAATGTGTAATGTATAAAAATTGTTGTAAACTAAAGCATGTGTTCTGATTGTAACTTAGTGTGATGAAGACGCAGCACTTACAGCAAATTTTATTGTCCAAGCTTCAAGAAAAGGCTCGTCAGACCATCCAGAGACAGGGAATTTCTGGGTCTGTGTGTTCCTAGGGCTGGCTATGGCGTTTTCAGAAGAGGCATAAAATCAGTGTCTCTTAAGATTATAGCTTTTTCTATTACATGATGCACTAGTTCGATGGGTACAATACTGTTCCACAATATATGTGTAGGCTTAACTGCACTGTTTAAAAAAAATGATAACAAGCATTTGACAATATGTACATATACTTCATCAATTACACAAATGCCAGAAATACTTTTTGTACATGTACAGTGTAGTTATTTTCATTAATTTTTTAGAGGTTATGGTAACAGAACACCCTCTTTCGTTGGTGCCCATAAGAAGACAGAAAGTAAACTGAACAGTCGTATATTTTTACGAAAAAAATCGTTAATTTAAACTTTGTTAAACAGAATTGACTATATTCTGGCCTCTTGAAATTAGGTTAAATGAGCGCTACTGTACTTGGTATTGAAAATGGAGTATTCAACACTGTTCTAGCGAACATTCGTGTTCAAATACCTGACCGTATTAATATTTTTTAAAAATAAAATACAAAAATCACCTTTGTTTTTGAGCAAATGACGAATTAAAAGTTTAAAGATAAATTCTCTTAGGCTTGTTACACACCATCAGAGTCTGTCATCCAATGAGAAATGTAGCTGGAGCCCGAGAACCCATGGACAGTTGTGAAGATTGGCAGAGATGATTGACGGCTCGATCGAGCAACGTACATTACAACAGTTCAATGCAATTTCCTTTTCGTTACTTGACTGCGTAACCGATTGTTTCTGAAGTAGACAATCTGGGTAATTTGTAATAAAATAACTAAGAACATTTCTTTTCATCAACAAACAGTTCAACACCTCTAGACTTTCTCAGAATCCAGCTATCCTGATGTGAATTTCCATAACTTTTCCCAAATCACATGAAATAAATCCTGGGATGGTTCCTGTTAACCGTTGGAACTCCAGTGGTTTCTGCCGGAATTACCATTTTGTTAAAATTTTGTTTTGAACTATCAGTGCCAGAGAGGGAGAGAGAGAGAGAGAGAGAGAGAGAGAGAGAGAGAGAGACAGAGACAGAGAGAGGCGGCCCAGTGGTCCTTTCTGTGCGGAAACACACACACACACCTGAACTGCTAAGGGAATCAGCGATGGCTACGAGTAATGAGCGTAATGGGCAGGGGCACTACGTTAGTACAGCGGAACCTCGCGTACTGAGGATAATTACTCGTAGTGCGAAACACTTGTTAAGTGCAACAATTTATCCCATACAGATTAATGTAAAATACGACAATGCTACCCATGCAGAAAAAGTACTAAAAGTTTTATTTTATTCATGCCGTTTATTCGAAGAAAATTACACATACAGTATTATGTACTTTATTATTCATGATACTAATTAATTCTTTTTCACTAGAAAGCTAGCTACAGTTTTTTGTTCTGCCGACGCTTTAACACTTGCAAAAAATGCGACACAGTACATCTACGTCTACATCTACATCTATACTCCGCGAGCCACCTTACGGTGTGTGGCGGAGGGTACTAATTGTACCACTATCTGATCCCCCCTTCCCTGTTCCATTCACGAATTGTGCGTGGGAAGAACGACTGCTTGTAAGTCTCCGTATTTGCTCTAATTTCTCGGATCTTTTCGTTGTGATCATTACGCGAGATATATGTGGGCGGTAGTAATATGTTGCCCATCTCTTCCCGGAATGTGCTCTCTCGTAATTTCGATAATAAACCTCTCCGTATTGCGTAACGCCTTTCTTGAAGTGTCCGCCACTGGAGCTTGTTCAGCATCTCCGTAACGCTCTCGCGCTGACTAAATGTCCCCATGACGAATCGCGCTGCTTTTCGCTGGATCATGTCTATCTCTTCTATTAATCCAACCTGGTAAGGGTCCCATACTGATGAGCAATACTCAAGAATCGGACGAACAAGCGTTTTGTAAGCTACTTCTTTCGTCGATGAGTCACATTTTCTTAGAATTCTTCCTATGAATCTCAACCTGGCGCCTGCTTTTCCCACTATTTGTTTTATGTGATCATTCCACTTCAGATCGCTCCGGATAGTAACTCCTAAGTATTTTACGGTCGTTACCGCTTCCAATGATTTACCACCTATGGCATAATCGTACTGGAATGGATTTCTGCCCCTATGTATGCGCATTATATTACATTTATCTACGTTTAGGGAAAGCTGCCAGCTGTCGCACCATGCATTAATCCTCTGCAGGTCCTCCTGGAGTACGTACGAGTCTTCTGATGTTGCTACTTTCTTGTAGACAACCGTGTCATCTGCAAATAGCCTCACGGAGCTACCGATGTTGTCAACTAAGTCATTTATGTATATTGTAAACAATAAAGGTCCTATCACGCTTCCCTGCGGTACTCCCGAAATTACCTCTACATCTGCAGATTTTGAACCGTTAAGAATGACATGTTGTGTTCTTTCTTCTAGGAAATCCTGAATCCAATCACAAACCTGGTCCGATATTCCGTAAGCTCGTATTTTTTTTCACTAAACGTAAGTGCGGAACCGTATCAAATGCCTTCCTGAAGTCCAGGAATACGGCATCAATCTGCTCGCCAGTGTCTACGGCACTGTGAATTTCTTGGGCAAATAGGGCGAGCTGAGTTTCACATGATCTCTGTTTGCGGAATCCATGTTGGTTATGATGAAGGAGATTTGTATTATCTAAGAACGTCATAATACGAGAACACAAAACATGTTCCATTATTCTACAACAGATTGACGTAAGCGAAATAGGCCTATAATTATTCGCATCTGATTTATGACCCTTCTTGAAAATGGGAACGACCTGCGCTTTCTTCCAGTCGCTAGGTACTTTACGTTCTTCCAGCGATCTACGATAAATTGCTGATAGAAAGGGGGCTAGTTCTTTAGCATAATCACTGTAGAATCTTAAGGGTATCTCGTCTGGTCCGGATGCTTTTCCGCTACTAAGTGATAGCAGTTGTTTTTCAATTCCGATATCGTTTATTTCAATATTTTCCATTTTGGCGTCCGTGCGACGGCTGAAGTCAGGGACCGTGTTACGATTTTCCGCAGTGAAACAGTTTCGGAACACTGAATTCAGTATTTCTGCCTTTCTTCGGTCGTCCTCTGTTTCGGTGCCATCGTGGTCAAATAAATTTCTAGAGCGCATAGCCACTGCTTTAGTGGGATGATGGCTTTCAATGTACGATGCAACTGTTACCGCCTCCTCCTCTCCCTCTGAAGAACTCCTCTCCACAACTTCCTGCTGTGAAACACACTGTACCTCCATAAGCTCTTCGGTTGTCATTTCTTGGCTGTGATCTTCCACAAGCTCATCGATATCATTGTTATCCACTTCTAGTCCCATGCTCTTGGCCAAATATACAATCTCGTGAACTACAGGTGGTCTTGTAGGCCTGGAGAATGGGCAGGAGCGTTGTCCATAACAAGCAAGAAAAGATGGGTTGGGTTGTTTGGGGGAGGGGGGGGGGGGGACCAGACAGTGAGGTCACCGGTCTCGTCGGATTAGGGAAGGACGGGGAAGGAAGCTGGCCGTGCCCTTTCAAAGAAACCATACCGGCATTTTGCTGGAGCGATTTAGGGAAATCACGTAAAACCTAAATCAGGATGGCCAGACGCGGGACTGAACCGTCGTCCTTCCGAATGCGAGTCCAGTGTGCTAGCCACTGCGCCACCTCGCTCGGTAACAAGCAAGACATGGGGTGGCAGATTTATCTCAAGCAATTGGCACAGAGTCACATTCGACAACGCACTCCGGCCAAAGCCTCTTCGAAACAGAAATGAGAGTTCTCTTGGCGGAGGCAACGATGTTGAAGTATTTCCAAAACTGTCCGAGGGTAAGATTGGTAGCTTCAGTCAACTGAAAGCAGTGCTCGATGAGTGCTTCAGTGTAGAGCTTCTTAAAGTTAGAAATAATCTGCTGGTTCATAGTGTGGAGTAACGGAGTGATGTTGCGAGGCAGAAATTGGATCTTGATGAATTGAAACTCTTCAAGGTGGTGGCGTTGTAGGCTTGGAGAATGGGCAGGAGCGTTGTCCACAACAAGCAAGACATGGGGTGGCAGATTCATCTCAAGCAAATATTTTTTCACAGAAGGATCAAACACTTCACTGATCCAATCACAAAAAAAAAAAAAAAACAATCAGCTGTCACCCAAGCCTTGTTGTTGAACTTCCACATAACATTTAACACGTTCTTCTGGACTTTACACTTCTTGAAGGCGCGTGGAGTTTCCGAATTGTAAAGAAGTAATAGTTTAATTTTCAAACTGACGCTTGCATTGGCACAGAATAGAAGAGTGAGACGGGCTTTCATTGTCTCGTGACCGGGCAATGCATTCTCCTCCGCTGTTATAAATGTACACTCTGGCGTGTTTTTCCAGAATAGACCCGTCTCGTGACAATTCGAAACCTACTGCGGCAGATAACCCTCAGAATCTACGATCATCTTGAAATGGCTGACGAAGTTCTCTGGTGTCTCTGAGTCAGAGCTGGCTACTTCGCCGTGCCTCACAATGCTGTGGATGCCGGTTTTTCTCTTAAGCCGGCCGGTGTGGCCGAGTGGTTCTAGCCTCTTCAGTCTGGAACCGCGTGACCGCTACGGTCGCAGGTTCGAATGCTGCCTCGGGCATGTATGTGTGTGATGTCCTTAGGTTAGTTAGGTTTAAGTAGTTCTGAGTTCTAGGGGACTGATGACCACAAATGTTAAATCCCATAGTGCTCACAGCCATTTGAACCATTCTTTTTTTCTCTTAAACTTGTTGAAACACCCACGGCTTCCCTTAAACACTTCTTCGACCGCTGATGATCCTGGGGTCTTCTTAACGAAGTCGGCGAAAGTCATTCTCGCCTTTTCACAAATGATGTTCTCGTTAGTAGTGCCGCCTTGTAAATGCTTTTCATTTATCCATATAAGGAGCATTGTCAAAAATACGGAACAGTTGTTTAGATACTCTCGTCACTCCCTTTGAAACATCTGCCTCCTTAATCTTGTCCTTGTTCTTGAGGATAGTGCAAATAGTTGATGTAGACCGATTGTATGTGCGTGCTAAATCAGCAACGCTCACACCACGTTCACGTTTTTCAGGGATTCAACGTTTCATTTCTAGGGTCATTTTCTTTCTCTTATGGTCGTCTACTTGGTGCTTTATCTTCGGGGACATTTCTACGAAGGTTATTAAAATTTTCACACAAAAACCACTGTGTAAACACGAGTTTAGAAAAATCACAAGCTGCACTAAGATGGTAGCAGGAAGAGCGCTAAACCGAGATTGCCGTACGCTCAAAAGACGTTGGTCATATGCCGCTGCCGACAGTGAAAGGTGTTCATATTGTTGAACGTTTCCCCCAACACGCGCGAACGGTTGGAGACGCCACACTAAATCGTCGTCACTCGTTATGCGATACGTCGCTGGTTAATCAAGTCATATTTTTACAATTTGTTTTGCTCGTTATGGGAATTGGGCGTTATGGGAGGTGCTCCTTAAGTGAGGTTTCACTGTAGTGTGTCGTAAAGTCGTAAATAAGGGTCGGCCAGGTTGGTTCAAACGGCTCTGAGCACTATGCGACTTAACTTCTGAGGTCATCAGTCGCCTAGAACTTAGAACTAATAAAATCGAACTAACCTAAGGACATCGCACACATCCATGCCTGAGGCAGGATTCGAACATGCGACCGTAGCGGTTGCTTGGTTCCAGACTGTAGCGCGTAGAGCCGCACGGCCATCCCTGTCGGTCAGGGACCGTGTCCGGACGGCCTAGGCTGTAATGGTGACCGTCCACGAGAAACGAAGAAATCCGTGTTCGGTCTCGGTCCGGTACGAATTTTCTAACTTCCCCCAATGACATAATTCATTTCGCAGTAGCAGCTACTACCATTATTCCTTTGATTAACTGTCGTATAAGGCTGCGGGATCAAGTTTGGTGTCTGCTCTTTCAGACATGTCCGAAAGAGCATTCACCACATATACGTATACAAATTCAAGCAGTCTGCCAAAGACAGTGTCGCCAAACTTCTACTTCGTTTGGTTTCCTCAAACTGAGCAACCGTAGCTTTTGCTCCCGTAGCTTAAATTTATGAACTGATTTGATGGAACTACATTTTGTTGGAGACATATGAGCCTCAACGTAATCTGTGATAAGAATAGAAGGTGAAGTAATGAATTAAAACTTGCCTTACGGCTGAGACTTGACCCTGACTCTCCTGCTTACTACGGAGATGTGCTAACCACTACATCTCTGTGGCACTCTGGCTCGGACAGTTGCACGGATTATCCTAGTCTAATCTCCTCCCTAACACAAACCTAAAAAAAAAAAAATGTTCGAATGTGTGTGAATTTCTAAGGGACCAAACTGCTGAGGTCATAGGTACCTAGACATACACACTATTTAAACTAACTTATACTAAGAACAACACACACACACACGCACACATCCATGCCCGAACGGCGGAGGTTCGAGTCCTCCCTCGGGCATGGATGTGTGTGTTTGTCCTTAGGTTAATTTAGGTTAAGTAGTGTGTAAGCTTAGGGACTGATGACCTTAGCAGTTAAGTCCCATAAGATTTCACACACATTTGAACAACAACCCATGCCCGAGGGAGGACTCGAACCGCCGGCGGAAGCGGTCGCGCAGTCAGTGACATGGAGCCTCTAACCGCGAAGCCACTCCGCGCCACCACACAAACCCTTCAGCACATTTTCCACTTCTTTAAACGCCAGTATTGCCGATGCTCTCTGATATTGGAATAGCACCCCAGCTTTGTACGTAATGGGGAATCCCACCTGTACCACAGGGATAGGTGATCTATTGATCTGATGGAATTACATTCTCCTGCAGAGATATGAGTCTCGACTTTATCTTCGGTAAGGATAGAAGCTGTGTGAGCCACACTATCACGATGGTATAATGGTTAGCATATCTGCCTGATAAGCAGGAGACCTGGGGCTTAAGTCCTGACCTTGGCACAAATTTTGATTCATTGATTCAGTTTCTATCCTCACCGAAATTAAATTTAGCGTTTTCGAAAAAGGCACATTTTAACTCATAATGAGCGTTTGAACAAGTGGTAACTCAGAGAGCCCCAGATGTCTGGGTATTAACGTACTTTAGTGTTTGAACTTGGGCGTGCAACGCCGGCCGGTGTGGCCGTGCGGTTCTAGGCGCTTCAGTCTGGAACCGCGTGACCGCTACGGTCGCAGGCTCGAATCCTGCCTCGGGCATGTATGTGTGTGATATCCTTAGGTTAGTTAGGTTTAAGTAGTTCTAAGTTCTACGGGACTGATGACCACTGATGTTAAGTCCCATAGTGCTCAGAGCCATTTCAACCATTTTTTTTGGGTGTCCAACGACCTGATTGGCTAACTTCAATGCTATATGGCTCATAAACGGCACAAAGTACTGATTTTTTTTCTTAACAGTTACGTCTCAGCACAGTTCCCCTGCGCCACCCTTAAAAGCTTTTCAGACTATTTCTAAACACTCTGTGCAGAAGACAGGAAAACCCTGTCTGAAAAACATGTTTCTCTCAGAAAGTTTGAGACAAATCTTACTAGTGCAATCATATCTGCTAAATAAGGAAATTTGAATGTGTTACATCCAAGCACTGATGGCATGTCCAAAAAATTAAAAAACTTGCTACAACAGTAACGTCAGCGTTAGGATGCCGAAAAGACAAAACTGACCACTTTCCTCAGCGGAACAAGACATGAGGATGGTGCAAAGTCTGCAATAAACATAATATTTTTGTCAAGTGTAAGAAATTGTAAGGATTTTCTTTTCTTCAGCAAAGGTAGGAACTGCTTTAGAGGATTCAGTTACTAAAAGAAACCTCTATACATAATTGAATTGTTACATTATATACTGTGTTCTTTAACAAATCGACTCTGAACGCAGAAATTTGATTGTACATTAATCTTACCCGTGCCCGTCCCGTTACTGTGAACCTAAATGTCCATTTGTGTAACATATTATAAAAACCGGACTAAAAATGAAAACGCTGATAAATATTTATTCGTGTTCCACTCTATAGTTAAATGTAAATAATGCTCTGCTAATAACAATCTAAAATAAATATTAATTGTTGTGGTTCCCAGGAGGTTAATAACTGTGATACCTGGAAGTTTAATGTTAATTTGATCATAAGAAAAGCCCTGGCTAGGGGAGTTATTGTGGATATTTACTGTTGTTTAAATTTTGCGATTAACTCACAGACTCAGTTGCTCTGGGCCACGTAAGTCGAGAAATGTAATCACTCAGTTCCCTTCAGTTTTATTCTTGCACAAATCAACTCAAATATGCCACCAGATTAACCTGAATAGAGTGATGGAGGTTGGTGTCAAAAAGGAATCATGTAAAGAAACCTGATCTGCCTCAAACATAGACAAACAGATCAAATGATTTTACTAACAAGACTCCTCCGACATTAGGCGCAACTGAAAAAGTGGTTATGTATTACTTCCGGAATGGGTGATAGCAAATGGGAAGCAAGTGAAGCATTGCAAGACTGTGTTGATACTTACTGCACGGGAATACATCCTGTACCAATGCTGGTATACACAAAGGAAAAAAGAACATTGGTTAAGCCCATAAATCACACTCATTAAAACAACCTCACCTTACAGTTCATAGGCAATGGGCAACATATCATGCAAGTAATACTGTACTGGTATCCGAGGCGTAAGGAAAATCGAATTAAAGAATTTTAGGAGGCACTCAGTCATACTACGTCAGTTGGAGAAAGGACTCACTAGGCTAATACGCGGGCAAGGGGATCCTAGCAACAGTTACTATCTCGGTACAGGAAAAACAGGAAAAGCATGCATTCAAATCTGCAAAACATCGGTCATTTCTCTGATCGAACTGATCAACACTATCTGATCAAAAGTATATGGTCATCCGTATGTAATGCGGAACTGACCGTTCGATCAGATGTCTGCATGTAGAGATTGTGCTCGCTCGAATTGCTCGGTGCATGTAGTTCAGCAAAAGTGAAAGTCCGGCAGGTGTCAATAAAGCCACTTGGCGCTCGGGGAGCAGCTATACTCCCCCTTACAGAATAACATACTATACTCTACTTCCCTGACGCTCGTTCAAGCAAGCCATGCTCGAATGGCCCAACCGAGCATGTGAGGACTGTGGCAGGGAAGGCGAATGGTCCACTTCGGTTTACTGGGAGAATTTTAGGAAAGACTGGTTCACTTGTAAAGGAGACCGCATATAGGACTCTGGTGCGACCTGTTCTTGAGTTCTGTCGAGTGTTTGGAATCTGTACCAGGTCGGTTTGAAGGAAGACATCGAAGCAATTCAGAGGCGGGCTGTTAGATTTGTTACCGGTATGTTGGAACAACACGTGATCGTTGCGGAGAAGCTTCGGGAACTCAAATGGGAATCGCTGGAGGGAAGGCGACGTTGTTTTCGCGAAAGACTATTGATAAAATTGAGAGAACCGGCATCTGAAGCTGACTGCTGGACGATTCTGCTGCCGGCAACATACATTGTGCGTATGGCCCACGAAGATATGCTACAAGAAATTAGGGCTCACATGGAGCTATATAGTTAGTCGTTTTCCCTTGCTCTGTTTGCGAATGGAACAGGAAAAGACGTGACTAGTAGAGGTACAGGGTACCCTCCGCCATGCATCATACGGTGGCTTGCGGAATATCTATGTAGATGTAGATAAAGACAAACTGGTGACAAGAATTCGATACAGACAAGCTTGAAGTTTAGACTCGGTGGAACAGCTTGTTTAGATTGCTACAGTATATACCGGGTGATCAAAAAGTCAGTATAAATTTGAAAACTGAATAAATCACGGAATAATGTAGATAGAGAGGTGCAAATTGACACACATGCTTGGAATGACACGGGGTTTTATTAGAACCAAAAAAATACAAACGTTCAAAAAATGTCCGACAGATGGCGCTTCATCTGATCAGAATGGCAATAATTAGCCTAACAAAGTAAGACAAAGCAAAGATGATGTTCTTTACAGGAAATGATCAATATGTCCACCATCATTTCTCAACAATAGCTGTAGTCGAGGAATAACGTTGTGAACAGCACTGTAAAGCATGTCCGGAGTTATGGTGAGGCATTGGCGTCGGATGTTGTCTTTCAGCATCCCTAGAGATGTCGGTCGATCACGATACACTTGCGACCTCAGGTAACCCCAAAGCCAATAATCGCACGGACTGAGGTATGGGGACCTGGGAGGCCAAGTATGACGAAAGTGGCGGCTGAGCACACGATCATCCCCACGTTCAAATGGTTCAAATGGCTTTGACAACTGTGGGACTTAACTTCTAAGGTCATCAGTCCCCTAGAACTCAGAACTACTTCAACCTCACTAACCTAAGGACATCAAAAACATCATCAAGTGACGCGCGCAAGAGTTCTTTCACGCGTCTAGCAATATGGGGTGGTTCTAATAAAACCCCATGTCATTCCAAGCACGTGTGTCAATTTTTACCCCTCTATCTACATTTTCCGTGGGTTATTAAGTTTTCAAATTCATACTGACTTTTTGATCACCCGGTACTCAGACAGTGCAACAAAATCAAGGAATTCCTTGTGGAGAAGGAAGCCTTTAAAAATCTTATTGGTTACGATAATAACACTGTAAATGAAGTCGTGACGTTTTTAGAGCCATTCAAAGATGCAATAGAAGTGCTCGAAGGCGAGAAGCAACCTATAGTCAGTTCGTTTTGTTATGGGTGCGTAAAATGACTAACGCAGTGTCTGAAGATACATAGGCACGTTTAAATTACTGTAGAGCCAGGTTTCTTGTCTAACACACGCTGTGCGTCCTGCAAATGAAAGTTGGACTTAACTGCTAAACTCTATTTCACTGTAATTGGTATTTTGTCAATATACCAGAACTGTATTATCGTCTATTAACTGTAGATAGTACGAGCCCCGACAATGTGCTGTCTCCGTTTCATAGAGGAGACAGTCGTAATTCGGAAGTTACACAATATAGTATCATTTTTGTGGCTGCCCTTCAGATTATGGAAAATTACGTCCGTTTGCGATAAAGATGAGCTGTCAAATATTGTGCTTCAAATCTGTGATGAAATATCAGTTCCAGATCCGCTAGAACAAAATTATAGCGACACAGTAACGTCTTACTCTGTTTTGTGAGAGAAGGTCAGTCGAACTCACCGGGAAAAAAATATATAAAAGGTATGGTTGACCATCAGATGCTTTTTTATGTAAAACCCAAATATCGACCGGTTTCAGTTACAGACCATCTTCACGGATTAGGGTTAAAACAGTTTAAGCTATAACATAACATCTGTCATTATATAAATAATGGCCATGTCTTATGGTTAGAGCATGTCATCAATTCCAGCATAATACACAGGACTTTGGAAGACATCCGTACTAATGACATGCATAAACAGCGCAGTACTCAACTCCATCCCATTGCAGGTGTGCCCCAAGGTTCTCCTGTCCTGCATGTCATCTGTACCGCCGATATGCCTATGCCCTTTCCCCCTCTCATCTCCACCAGATTGCCGTTGACTCCGCCTTCCTCCTCCTCTATACCACTTTACAGAAATCCCAACGGTCCCTCCAGTTGCTGTTGTTGTTGTTGTGGTCTTCAGTCCTGAGACTGGTTTGATGCAGCTCTCCATGCTACTCTATCCTGTGCAAGCTTCTTCATCTCCCAGTGCCTACTGCAGCCTACATACTTCTGAATCTGCTTAGTGTATTCATCTCTTGGTCTCCCTCTACGATTTTTACCCTCCACGCTGCCCTCCAATACTAAATTGGTGATCCCTCGATGTCTCAGAACATGTCCTACCAACCGATCCCTTCTTCTAGTCAAGTTGTGCCACAAGCTCCTCTTCTCCCCAATTCTATTCAATACCTCCTCATTAGTTATGTGATCTACCCATCTAATCTTCAGAATTCTTCTGTAGCACCACATTTCGAAAGCTTCTATTCTCTTCTTGTCTAAACTATTTATCGTCCACGTTTCACTTTCATACATGGCTACACTCCATACAAATACTTTCAGAAACGACTTCCTGACATTTAAATCTATACTCGATGTTAACAAATTTTTCTTCTTCAGAAACGCTTTCCTTGCCATTGCCAGTCTACATTTTATATCCTCTCTACTTCGACCATCATCAGTTATTTTGCTCCCCAAATAGCAAAACTCATTTACTACTTTAAGCATCTCATTTCCTAATCTAATTCCTGCAGCATCACCCAATTTAATTCGACTACATTCCATTATCATCGTTTTGCTTTAGTTGATATTCATCTTATACCCACCTTTCAAGACTGTGTCCATTCTGTTCGGCTGTTCTTCGAGGTCCTTTGCTGTCTCTGACAGAATTACAATGTCATCGGCGATCCTCAAAGTTTTTATTTCTTCTCCACGGACTTTAATTCCTACTCCAAATTTTTCTTTTGTTTCCTTTACTGCTTGCTCAATATACAGATTGAATAACATCAGGGATAGGCAAAAACCCTGTCTCATTCCCTTCCCAACCACTGCTTCCCTTTCATACCCCTCGACTCTAATAACTGCCATCTGGTTTCTGTACAAATTGTAAATAGCCTTTCGCTCCCTGTATTTTACCCCTGCCATCTTCAGAATTTCAAAGAGAGTATTCCAATCAATATTGTCAAAAGCTTTCTCTAAGTCTACAAATGCAAGAATCGTAGGTTTGCCTTTCCTTAATCTTTCTTCTAGGATATCCTAGAAGAAAGATTCCTCCAGCTCCTTCTCAATTAGTTCACCTCCTGGTGCAACCAGTGGCTCCTCGAAATCAACCCTACCGGAACCCAGGCGATAATAATTGAGCGTACCACCAGCAGATTCCATTCCGACAACTTTTATCTTACGATTTACAACCGCCCTATCCAGTTAACTGACACATTAAAATACCTCGGACCAACACTGGATCGCCGACTAACATGGAAGCCCCATCTACTAACCATTCTACAGAAAGCCCAGAGCAGACTAAAATTACTAAAACTACTATCCAGCCGAAGATGGCGATTGCATCCTTCCACAATCCTCCATAGCTATGTCGCTGATCCGACCCATTCTCTGCTATGCAAATGTGGCATGGACTTCCACTCCTCCTTCCTCGTATCACGCCCTACAGATCCTAGAACGCCATGCACTCTGCCTAGCCTTTGGAATCTGCTTACGCTCCCCGACCTGCATCCTCGACCAATGTATAAAATATCCCTCCCTCCTCTTCCATCTTGAACACTTCCGAATACCCTACATTACCCAGAAACTCGACACTCCCCACCCCATAATTTCACACTGCTCACTGCTCCTGGTACTCTACTGCACCTCTACCACCACATTCCCCCAACACTACACATCCACACTCTCCACATTGTTTCACAACGAAATTTTAATCGCCCTCCCTTACACGACTATGAAATCCGCCCTAATACACTCCTGGAAATTGAAATAAGAACACCGTGAATTCATTGTCCCAGGAAGGGGAAACTTTATTGACACATTCCTGGGGTCAGATACATCACATGATCACACTGACAGAACCACAGGCACATAGACACAGGCAACAGAGCATGCACAATGTCGGCACTAGTACAGTGTATATCCACCTTTCGCAGCAATGCAGGCTGCTATTCTCCCATGGAGACGATCGTAGAGATGCTGGATGTAGTCCTGTGGAACGGCTTGCCATGCCATTTCCACCTGGCGCCTCAGTTGGACCAGCGTTCGTGCTGGACGTGCAGACCGCGTGAGACGACGCTTCATCCAGTCCCAAACATGCTCAATGGGGGACAGATCCAGAGATCTTGCTGGCCAGGGTAGTTTACTTACACCTTCTAGAGCACGTTGGGTGGCACGGGATACATGCGGACGTGCATTGTCCTGTTGGAACAGCAAGTTCCCTTGCCGGTCTAGGAATGGTAGAACGATGGGTTCGATGACGATTTGGATGTACCGTGCACTATTCAGTGTCCCCTCGACGATCACCAGTGGTGTACGGCCAGTGTAGGAGATCGCTCCCCACACCATGATGCCGGGTGTTGGCCCTGTGTGCCTCGGTCGTATGCAGTCCTGATTGTGGCGCTCACCTGCACGGCGCCAAACACGCATACGACCATCATTGGCACTAAGGCAGAAGCGACTCTCATCGCTGAAGACGACACGTCTCCATTCGTCCCTCCATTCACGCCTGTTGCGACACCACTGGAGGCGGGCTGCACGATGTTGGGGCGTGAGCGGAATACGGCCTAACGGTGTGCGGGACCGTAGCCCAGCTTCATGGAGACGGTTGCGAATGGTCCTCGCCGATACCCCAGGAGCAACAGTGTCCCTAATTTGCTGGGAAGTGGCGGTGCGGTCCCCTACGGCACTGCATAGGATCCTACGGTCTTGGCGTGCATCCGTGCGTCGCTGCGGTCCGGTCCCAGGTCGACGGGCACGTGCACCTTCCGCCGACCACTGGCGACAACATCGATGTACTGTGGAGACCTCACGCCCCACGTGTTGAGCAATTCGGCGGTACGTCCACCCGGCCTCCCGCATGCCCACTATACGCCCTCGCTCAAAGTCCGTCAACTGCACATACGGTTACGTCCACGCTGTCGCGGCATGCTACCAGTGTTAAAGACTGCGATGGAGCTCCGTATGCCACGGCAAACTGGCTGGCACTGACGGCGGCGGTGCACAAATGCTGCGCAGCTAGCGCCATTCAACGGCCAACACCGCGGTTCCTGTTGTGTCCGCTGTGCCGTGCGTGTGATCATTGCTTGTACAGCCCTCTCGCAATGTCCGGAGCAAGTATGGTGGGTCTGACACACCGGTGTCAATGTGTTCTTTTTTCCATTTCCAGGAGTGTATATACCTAGCCTTTCTGACCTAAACAGAGCCCAACGCGCCTCATCTGGTCAGGAACCCCTCCCTCTTCACTCCTCTCCACCCACAGCCTAAGGATTGGTGCGGAACGGCATCCGTCTTCACTCTCTCGCATTCCTCTTCCAAACATCCGCATACACAATCACGCTCTTACACACTACCCCAGCTGCAAAATTCCCATGATACCCTTCTTCTTGGCAGTCTAGGCTCACTCATCATTCCACCCATGTATCCCTTTGTTCAACGGAGAACACACCGACTTTTTACTTTTTAACTTTTACAACTGTCCGTCTGTGGCCGAAGAGCGGCGACTTCTACCCGCTGATAGCCCACTCCGCCTACATCCCCCCCACCAATACTAGGCGAGGCGAATGAATGACAATAAACGAAAAATATGAGGACACGGTGATAACAGAATGGCATAGCCAGGATACAAAGCCACGAAGGAGGTATGCGACAATGTCGAAATATATGTCTAGTCTGCAAAATGCTGAATAAGTCGCTGAAGGAAACGTCACTGACTGAATGCAAAATGACTTTATATTAATCCAGTATTACGCGTTTCAAAATGGTTAAAATGGCTCTGAGCACTATGGGACTTAACATCTTAGGTCATCAGTCCCCTAGAACTTAGAACTACTTAAACCTAACTAACCTAAGGACATCATACACATCCATGCTCGAGGCAGGATTCGAACCTGCGACCGTAGCAGTCCCGCGGTTCCGGACTGCAGCGCCTAGAACCGCATGACCACCGCGGCCGGCATTACGCGTTTCATCCGTTAAAATATAATAAATCACGGAACAGTATATGAAATAAAAATCAGCTACAATAATGTCATATACGTCTAATAAAACAGTCACAATCATAAAACGACACGTACCCTGTAACTTCAAGTAACCAGTGGACATAACAGTTACGTTATATTGGTAAAACACATGAGCAGACTGATAAGAGATTATTGATCATTAAACGACTACACAAATGTTGAACACCAGATGGCGTAGCAAAAGTGGGGGAGGCGCTGTATAGTGCCATCATATCAATTACACTGAAGTGACACAAGTCATGGGACAGCGATATGCATATATACAGATGGCGGTAGTATCGTTTACACAAGTTATAAAAGGGATTCACTTGATTCATGTGAAAGGGTGTCCGCCGTGATTATAGGCGCACGACTGGAACTAACAGACTTTGGAAGCGGAATGGTAGTTGCAGCTAGAGGCATGGGACATTCTATTTCGGAAATTGTTAGGGAATTCGATATTATGAGATCCATAGTGTCAAGAGTGTGCCGAGAATACAAAATTTCAGGCATAGCCTCTTGCCACGGACAACACAATGGCCGAGGGACTTCTCTTAACGACCGAGAACAGCGGCATTCACGTAGAGTTTTGTCAGTGCTAACAGACCAGCAACACTGTGTGAAATAACTGCAGAAATCAATGTGACACATAACGTACGACGAACGTGTCCGTTACGACAGTGCTGCGAAATTTGGCGTTAATAGGCTGCGACAGCAGACACCCCATACGAGTGCCTTTGCTAACAGCTCGACACCGCCTGCAGCGCCTCTCCTGGGCTCGTGACCTTATCGGTTGGATCCTAGATGACTGGAAAACCATGTCCTGGTCAGATGAGTCCCCATTTCAGTTGGTAGCAGCTGATGATAGGGTTACAGTGTGGTGCAGATGCCACGAAGCCGTGGACCCATGTTGTCAACAAGGCACTGTGCAGGCTGGTGGCGCCTCCATAATGGTGTGGGCTGTGTTTACATGGAATGGACTGGGTCCTTTGGTCCAACTGAGCTGATCATTGACTGGAATTGTTTATGTTCGGCTACTTGGAGACCATTTGCACCCATTGTTGGACTCCATGTTCCTAAATGACATTGGATTTATTATGAATGGCAATGCCCCATCTCATCAGGTCTTAGTATTGCTGGGCGATAATGCTCGACCTCATAGAGCACGTGTGGTTGATGTTTTCCTGGAAACGTAAGATATTGCACGCATGGCATGGTCTACTCGCTCACTCGATTTGAATCCTATGGGATGCACTAGAGACACGGGTTGCATCACGACAGCATCCACCAACCCATCCCCAAGACTTGCGTGCAGCTCCGCAGGAAGAATGGGCGTTATTGCCTCTCCATGACATTGATGACGTCATTCACAGCATGCGCCATCGTTTGTCAGGTCTGTATTTTTGCCAAGGTGGTCACACCCCATATTGAGCACATTAACCAGTTGTCGAAATGTGTGTGTAAATTCCTAATGTTGGCAAAAACTGAAAAACTTTTTTTGTCCACCGGTGCCCTTCCTAAGAAATCATCTTGGCATTTGATTAAGGCAAATCACGGAAAGCCTAAATCAGGATGGCCAGATGCGGGTTTGAACCGTCTTCCTTCCGAATGCACGTGCAGTATGCTAACCACTGCGCCACCTCGCTCTGAGTTTACGTTCTGTTTTCTTTATATTGTTTCTACTTTACTATCATCTGATTATACTGTTTTGCGGAAAAATAGAAGCAACCTTGTAAAATTTCTGTTTGTTGGTTTAATTTTGGACACCAGTGTAGTTATGTCTACGGCTTTCATTTTTAGTCTTGACCAGGAACCTCTGGTCGTTTTAATATTGTCTTGTTTGTTATACCTAAAATGTTACACAGTGTCTGTTCTGATTATTATGGTTAATTTCAGTTGTACATGTTTCTATAAAGTTTCTTATTTTGTTTTGTTGTGCTAATATGTCAGCAGTAAATGTTTAATTCTTTGTAACTATTTATGCCATGCAGCACATGAGACTTTATTAGCATTTAGGTACGCTACTTTTTGTTTAGAACATGTAGAGAACTGTACTGTTCATGTTATTTGTTTTATTTATTTTTTACTTGTCATCTGCAAGCCATGCTTATTTTTCATAGTGAATGCCCTTACTTTTTAAGTATTATACTTGTATATACCACCAATTAAAACTGTGTCACTATGTAGCGTCGTACTTTTACGTGCAACACCCTCTGGGGTCCAACACGTGTATCCTCGTCAACAGACACACCGGGAATGCTGTAAATTATGCTGTGTAATTATTTTAAATTACGCTTATCTTCTGTAAACTTTTCTCTCTTTTATTGTGAATTGCTTTGAATTCTCTTGGTTTAATGTTGTTTGTAAGTCGTATGAAATTCATACGATGTTGCTGTAGAGCGGCATACCCACTTCTATAATCTTACTCGTGTTTGTTACCAGTATAACATGTAACTATTATGTCCATTGGTTACTTGAAGCTCCAGGATACGTCTCATGATTTTAATGTTTTTATTGTATGCCATTGTTGGTTTTGTAAACTATTTTTATTTCATATGTAGTTGTGTGATTTATTTTATTTTAAAAGATGCTGGCACACCCAAAAACGTGCAATATTGGGTTAATAAAATCACTTTGCATTTAGACAACGATCTTTACCTCACCGATCTATTCGGAATTTTGCAGACTACTCGTAAAGAAGAATAGATCGGTCAGTATAGCTCAGTGAATTCGAACGTGAGCCACCCCAACAGCAAATCCGTCAGGCCTCCAAAGTTGACCGTTAGTGATTTTGAAGCGGAAACGTGAAAGAACAAATACAGCCAAACCGAGAGCAGACATACATAGTGCACCGACAGACAGGGACCTTCAGGCTTTACAGACGGTGTTTGTAAAATTTGCACGAATCAGCGGAAGGAATCACTTGTGAGTTCCAAAGCTGTAACGGCAGTCCATATGGCATAATGACTGTGTTTAGGGGGCTAAAAACAATGTGGTACAGTGGTATAGCAGGCTTCTCATAAACCTCACATATCAGTAGCCGGTACTAAACGACACTTGGTGTGGTGTAAGGGCGTATGACTGAAAACAAGTGATTTGTAGTGTTGACTCATGTTATATCCCGTGGCAGTCCAATGGAAAAGTATGGGTTCGGCGAATGCCTGGACAATGTTACGTGCCATCAGTGTAGTGCCAACAATGAAGTACGAAGGAGACTGTGTTACAATATGGGGTATTCTTCGTTGGTGTGGTGTGGTCCCCTTATCGTGCTGAAACTGTTAAGTATGGGAGAATATGAACACATTTTACAGCATTGCGTATAATATAGGAACAGTTCGGCGACTATGATTGTTTGTATTGGTACGACAATGCGCCCTGACATAGTGCAGTACTGTGAGGCAATACGTTTTGGACAATAACGTTGCGAAAATGGAATGCCTTGCCCAGATTTCAGACATAAACCCAAAGGAACACCTTTGGAATGAGTAAAACGACTGAGGTTGGCCCAGACACCAGCGTCCAACACCACTACCTTCTCTCGTTTCGGCTATTGAGGAAGAATGGGCTGCCGTTCCTGCACAGACATTCAGACATCTCGTTGAAAGTTTTCCCAGAAGGGTTAAAGCCGCCATTAAAAAATCTCCGCCGAAACAGGCCATGAAGGCCCAACGGTACCGACAGCTGGCAGCCCACAGGCCTCACTGGATGCGGATACGGAGAGGCATGTGGTCAGCACACCACTCTCCCGATCGTATGTCAGTTCACGAGACCGGAGCTGCTACTTCTCAGTCAAGTAGCTCTTCAGTTTGCCTCACGAGGGCTGAGTGTATCCCGCTTGCCATCAGCACTCGGCAGACCGGATGGTCACCCATCGAAGAGCTAGCCCAGCCCGAGAGAGCTTAACTTCCGTGAACTGTCGGGAAACGGTGTTACCACTGTGGCAAGGCCGTTGGCAAGCCATCATAAAGGCGAAAGGTTTTAATGTCCAGAAATGATCCCATAGTGCATTACGCTTTTATGGCGTGTGGGATCTTAATAGAGATTAATTTATGAAGTACGTCGTCACGTTAACAACCAACGAGCTTCATGTCGTCTATGGTACCAGTATCATGCGAGAAACAGAAACGTTAAATTTCTACTGAGAAAGTGTTCATACTGCTATGTGTGTGGACCCAGAGTTCGTAAACAGCAATGTTTCAAAGTTACTCTGCCACAACGATACAACAGCACATTCTGGCACTGCATCATCAGGCCATGAACAGGAAGTCGTGTGGAATAATTGGCTCAGAGATTTCAAAAAATGGTTCAAATGGCTCTGAGCACTATGGGACTCAACATCTGAGGTCATCAGTCCCCTAGAACTTAGAACTACTTAAACCTAACTAACCTAAGGACATCACACACATCCATGCCCGAGACAGGATTCGAACCTGCGACCGTAGCGGTCTCGCGGTTCCAACTATAGCGCCTAGAACCGCACGGTCACTCCGGCCGGCTCAGAGATTTCACACGGTTGTTCAGTCTCCTACTTGAACGGAATTTCTTCTTTTGTGTGTATTGACATCTTTTCTCTTTTTCGCGCATGCGCGTGTATGTGTGTACGTATCTTTACATTATAAACGTCTGTGGTGAGAGACGGACTGTAATGACGTAGTAATAAAACATTGGACTCCTATTCATGACGAGCGCTGTTCAGATCCTAGCCTTTTTTCTTTGTCAGTATTACTCCCGTTAATGACTTTTTTATTGGTTTATTTTATTGGTGAGGGAGAAGCCCAGTACAATTATTGAGTTGGTGCGTAAGTACGTAGCGTTTTTCCATAAGTTTAATGAACACAACAGATACATATAACATAAAATTTAGTCATCACTAATATATTCTCAATCTGCCAATACTGGGGTAACTTTTCGATTCCACGACTGTAGGTATCACGCGATTTGGAGGCGAAGAACTCGTCGAGCCACGTTCGGAGTGCTTTGTCATTCGGGAAGGAAGTTCCTAGAAGGTTGTTTGATATCGAACGGAAAATGTGAAAATCTGGCGGCCCAAGATCAGATGAATAAGGTGGGTACGAAATGGTTTCCTAACCCAAATCCCGAATAGTGTTTTTGTCACACGAGCAGAATACGGGAGGGTGTTATCGTGGAGTAACATCACTGCAATCATTCTTCCTCGTTGTTGCTCCCGGATTGCGTCTGTAGACGCCTCATTTGTTGACAATAACAGTCAGCAGTGATGGTTCTACCTTGGGGGAAGCAGTTCATAGTACATCACACCATCGCTGTTCCACCAGATGCATAAGATTGTTTATTATGAATGTGCGCAGGTCTTTGCACGGGAAGTTGTTACTTTGTTTGGGCTCAACCATTCCTTTCCTTTCCTTATGTTAAAATAAAGATACCATTTCTCGTCACCATTAACGATACAGGATAGAAACGGTCGGTGTTTTTCACTAGCCACCCACTGATTTTGGCTTAGAGCATGCGGCACACGTACACCCGATTTTTGACAATGTCGTACGATCACAGTTCATCACATTTGTCAGTTACCGAGTACACTGACGTAAATTATTGTGGATTAATGCGTTCAAACGATCTTCATCAAACCCTGAAAATCTTCCTGAACGTGGAGAGTTCCTGATGCCAAACGATTCTCCATAAAACGAGAAAACTGTTTTCTTGATGTTCTCTGTCCAGTGGCATTATTCCCATACACAGCGCTAATGTTTCTGGTTGTCTGCACTCTACTGAACGCAAACAGAAGAATATGTCGGAAGCGTTCCGGTATTTCCACGTGGTTGGTTGGTGAATTTGGGGAGGGGACCAAACAGCGATGTCATCGGTCCCATCAGATGAGGGAAGGAGGGGGAAGGAAGCCGGCCGTGCTCTTTCAAAGGAACCATCCCGGAATTTGCCTGAAGGGATTTAGGGAAACCACGGAAAAACTAAATCAGGATGGTCGAACGCGGGTTTGAACTGTCATCCTCCCGAATGCAAATCCAGTGTGCTATCCACTGCGCCACCTCGCTCGGTATTTCCTCTTGGCATCCATTCTATGACGTCGACAGTTTCCCTCACTGTGTCGAAACGACAATATTTTATCTCATATATCAACAGTGAACTATAAATAAAAGATGATAATCTATAAATGAACCTATAGCAACCCCAATACCTACATGCAAAACAAAAACTTATATACCAACCTAATAAATAGCCTATACCTCTCGTACTACTGGTCCCAATGCAATTTTTGAGTCACCAGCAACAGTTTCACATGGCCTTATTGCATGAGGAGATGTCTGGGAGTGAAACCCGGTACCTGACGCATAGTCCTGCTATCCAAGTGTTGGTCATGATAAACTCTACAACTACCAGGATTAATTCAGTGTAAAGAATCTCCTGCTTACCAAGCAGGTGCGTTAAGTACTGCGCCTCCAAGGACACACTGCTCAGCGCAACTGGGCGGACTACCTCAGCATGCCTCACGGTCGACCCAGGTTCCCACCGAGCGCCACGTATCCCCAGTCCGTGTCCATTCCCTCCATGCTCGCTACTCTGAGATTCCCGCAGGAGGTCAGACGTACTTGTGCATCCACCCTGAAGAAGGTTGATCCATTATCCATCAAGGCGAATCAATTATATGAATATTTCGGACACAGGATTGTCAGGTTCAAATGGTTCAAATGGCTCTGAGCACTATGGGTCTCAACATCTGAGGTCATCAGTCCCCTAGAACTTAGAACTACTTAAACCTATCTAACCTAAGGATATCACACACATCCATTCCCGAGGCAGGATTCGAACCTGCGACCGTCGCGGTCGCGCGGTTCGAGACTGAAGCGCCTAGAACCGCTCGGCCACTCCGGCCGGCAGGATTGTCAGGAACAGTCTGAAAAGCTTGTAAGGGCGTTGCAGGGGAGATTGTATTGAGGAATAGTTGTTAAGATCAAAATTCGATACGCTGCGCCGTTGCTGAATTATTTAGCGCCGAAGTTAGCCAATGAGGAGTTGCACCCGCTATAATGAGTTAATACGCAGATGTCTGTGGGTCCGTGAGTTACCACTTGTTGAAATGCTCTTTACTAGTTATAATTTGACTGTTCAGACGTGATAAATTTAAGGTCGATCAACAAAAGCTAAGTTTGTTCAGTTTGAGGAAACCAAACTAAGAACAAGTTTGGCGACACTGCCTCTGACAGGTGCTTGAAGTAGCTCGCGCGACTCCTGATTTGATAACTTCAGTGTTAAATAACTCTGAAAGGCGGAGCGTACCCAGTTTTTTCTTAACAATTATTTCTCAGCACAACCTTCTCCTGCAACCTCTTTACAAGCTATTCGGACTGCTGCTGAGCACTTTGTGTATGATTACATGTACGTTACACTTGATAAGGGCCATGTGATCGAAATCGGCCAGTACACTTATATGATCACCATTGATGACCTGCAGCCGTCTAGAACGAAATAATATTTAATTTAATACCTTCAGCTGCTGACGGGCGTTGATATATATCACCGGGGACAGGTGAAAATGTGTGTCCCTACCGGGACTCGATCCCTGGATCTTCTGCTTCCACGACATACGCTCTTTCCATGTGAGCTACCGATTGCACAGAGAACAGTGCGACTGCAGGGACTATCTGCTCACGCCTCCCGCTTCCGAAAGAACAGACACCATATCTACATATCTATAAAGTTCTGGCAATACCAGCCATGACCTTCTTCTGTGCGGATGCAAACATATTCCCCGAACTCTTATGGGACTTGGTAAGAATGTCTTCCACGAGTAATGAGTGTGATGGGGTTTGACACTAGGAATATAGTGTGTGGACATACAAGGTGAGACTGTGGGTGTCGCGGGAGGCGTGCGCGACATAGTCCCTGCAGTCGCACTGTACTCTGTACTCTCGGTGGCTCAGATGGATCGCCGGCACGGTAGCTCAGCATGTTCGGTCAGAGGGGCTCCTCGCCCTCTGTAATAAAAAACTGAGTAAAAGGAATCAACGATCAACTTGAACGGATGTCTTGTGACGTCCACCCAGACAAAACGCAACGAACAAAAAAAAGAAAGAAAGAAACATGTTATTCGAATAAGACAGTCCTGGTGGAACCATCGCCTCTTTTAACGGAGAAAGCTGAGACTAAAATAACACTCATACACTACGCACAGTCCGCCATACAGCTCATGGTGACTTGCGTGTATGAATGGAGATAGCGAAATATTTTATGTTACACAGATTGCCACAATAAAACAATGTAATTACCTGATAATCTTACCTTAGACTGCTCTGGATCACATTTAGCTCTCATACAGCTACAGTCCATTGCGCGATAGATGGATATACTACGTGATGCCATTTTTAGCATTCGTTTGCGATTCGCTACTTGGACGCATCAGCTATGAAGTAAGAGAAATATACATTAAATCTCATGTTGTGAAATCTACCACAGACTCTCACTAATATTGAGTTCGGGATCTTGGGAAAGGCCGGGTAAGGTTTGGACGTTTATTCAAACGTTCATCATACCATATCTCAACACACGTGTTAATGCGATACAGGTGATTTTCAGATAGGCACCGTTGCCACAGAACATTACTTAAAAGGTATGAAGCACTTAAGCACCTGAAATATTCATGTAAACCTAGGCCGTAATACGTCCATGGGACAGTAATATTATAAATGACGGCATAGCACAAACTTTTATTCAACTTATCACAGAGTCACCTCCATATTAAAAGCTAGGAAACAGTCTGGTGCATAATTATCATCGGGATACAGGATTATTCCCATACATTAACCATTTATCGATTAAAAGATGGATGAGGTCTCCTCCAATGGTGATATTCTATTTCAGCTGCAAGTGGTTTGTGGAGTGAAATTTCGACCGAACGATAGCTAAAAGTCTGCAACTGTTTCGTTTCTGGAATTCACGTCGTTCGTGGTTGCGGAGAACGTATTTATGAGGTGTTTCTTGATTCCTGACAACACTTTAATTATAACTGTGACGATCCTTTTCAGTAGTTGGCGGTGACCACTCCAGAGTACTCGTTTACAGCTATTATTACCCTTCGTTGATAATTTTCTACGGCAGATTGTGTACGACGGCTCACCTTAGACACTATTGCACTAGATACGCCTACTACCCAACACACATTGTGACAATGCGAATATCTAGGTTTATATAATGATCTTTGAATGCTTGGTGGCATTAATACTGCTCTTATTACTACATGAATTAGCCTAGCAAAGTGTATTGGTGACCAGCCTCTGAAATTAACTACGAATACAGAAATGATTCTCTCAAAAACGTAAGTATCATTCACCATGTTTATTGTTCCAAAAGATTAAAGTTCTCTTGAATTAATTTCTAAAACAGCTGCTGAAAGCTACTGTGTGTGTATTTAGTATCTGCAAAAATGAATATTTCAAAACTTTCTCTAAAAGCACATTGAGCAACAAAGCCTCAGAGTAGATGAAGGCAACTATTAACGCCTGATCGCGGACAGATCAAGATTATACCATTCGCAAACTTTAACTACAATAGAAATGAAAGCATAGTTCCTGAACACGAAACTGGCAGATTTACAGAATAAGCTAAAACTTAAACGAAGGTCGCTTCACAGAAAACTGTTTCCACTACGTGAAATTACGTAACTTCTGATACGAAGATCATAATTTACGTCCGAAGACTCGTGTGAAATACAGCTTCCTTTATTTCTAAACGGAATCTTTCAAGCAGTAGATGCAGTTAGCAGAGAGTTCAGTCTTCCTAGATTTAAGAAGCGCGATAGACACTGAACCACATCATTGGCTAATATCCGAGATATGTTTATATGGAGTATCTCCCTGCAAATTTTCGATGAGAACTTCGATCGATGGAAAATTCACTACAGAATCCAGTAAGTTACATAGCTGTGAATGTTCAAACAGAAAGGAAAGTAACATCGTTATGCCCAAGAAAGCGTAATACGGCCCGTAATGTCCTCAATATACATAAAAAAATCGTCGGGTGAGATCAGTTGCAGTGTCAGTTTATCCTTTCACGATTGTGTCGTCTACAGGAAAGCGTTATAGCAACGCGATCGTGAGAAAATGCAGATTCGTTCGGAAATACTTTCCACTTGCTGTAAAGAATGTCTCCTCTCGTTAAGTACGGATAAAGGTTAGATAATTCCCACAGAAAACGGAAGAAACCCGACAGTATCCTTTTACAAAATTTGTCGCAAATTTCTTGAGCTCGTCACACCATATAAATACGAGGGGCATTTAACAAACGGGTCAGATCGTTGTTGCAGAAGCAACGAAAAAAGCACGCCAAATTTATAAGAACACAAAATCCCCAAGATTGGCAAAGTTCTACAGAAGTTCGAAATATGGCGCATACTTCAATGCGAGACGCTTTTAGTAATTTCCACAACGAAATTCTGTCTCGAAATCTGGAAGGAAAGAGATTTTCGTCATACATAAAGCACACCAGTGGTAGGACGCAATCAATACCTTCACTGCGCGATAACAACGGTGAAGTCACTGATGACAGTGCCACTGAAGCAGAGTTATTAAACACGGCTATCAGAAACTCCTTCACCAAAGAAGACGAAGTAAATATTCCTGAATTCTAGTCAAGAACAACGGCCAAGACGTGAAACATAGAAGTACATATCCTTGGAGTAACGAAGCAGCTTAAATCAGTTAATAAAAGCTAGGCCTCCGGTCAAGATTGTATACCAGTCAGGTTCCTCTCAGAGTATGGATAAAATAGCTCCATGTTTAGCAATTATATATGACCACTCGCTGACAGAAAGATCCGTACCTAAAGACTGGAAAATTGCTCAAGCCACACCGATACCCAAAAGGGGAAGGAGTAGTAATCCGCTGAATTACAGGCCTACATCACTAACGTCGATATGCAGCAGGGTTTGGGAACATATACTGTATTCGAACATTAGGAAGCACCTCGAAGAAAACGATTTATTGACACATAGTCAGCACGGTTTCAGAAAATATCGTTCTTGTGAAACACTACTAGCTCTTTATACTCATGAAGTAATAAGTGCTATCGACAGGGGATGTCAGATTTATCCCATATTTTTAGATTTCCAGAAGGCTTTCGACACCGTCCCTCACACGCGTCTGCTAACCAAACTGCTTGCCTACGGAGTATTGCCTCAGTTGTGCGACTGGATTCGTGATTTCCTGTCAGAAAGGTCACAGTTCGTAGTAATAGACGGAAAGTCATCGAGTAAAACAGAAGTAATATCCGGCGTTCCCGAAGGAAGTGTTATAGGCCCTCTATTGTTCCTGATCTATATTAACGACGTAGGAGACAATCTGAGTAGCCGTCTTAGACTGTTTGCAGATGATGCTGTCATTTACCGTCTTGTAAAGTCATCAGATGATCAAAACGACTTGCAAAACGATTTAGATAAGATATCTGTATGGTGGGAAGTTATTCACATGTTTACTAAAAGAAATCAGCTAAATTTCGATTACGCGATAAGTCACACAAATCTGAAGGCGATTCATTTGCAGAACACTTAGAAGGTGCAACAGGTCTACTACAGAGACTGCTTAACCACGCTTGTCCGCCATATTTTGGAGTATTGCTGTGCGGTGTGGGATCCGCATCAGGTGGGACTGACGGATTGAAACTTCCCCTTAGAACAATTTCTGAATTACTGTGCTGATAAACCTCTTACATTATTTGCTTTTCAAACAGCTGAGCAAAACTGAACGTACTCAAACATTCACTAAAGTGACACACAATACTTTTAGCGCAACGCAATCTGACTTTCAAAAATCCCTCCAAAAGAATGGCCCTGACTAACGTTAACCTATACCTTTCACAAATCACTTACCTCACCAAAAATCTTCGTTACTCGAACTACTGCAATACAGCGAGCGCCACTACTGCCAGCTAAATAAAAGATTCAAACTACTGAAGGCACTAACTACTGATAGGCATAGTTAGCAAATGAAAGATTTTGATAGAGAACAAACAATATATTTACCTTAATAGTGTTGAAAAGTCATAATATACATAGCAGTTCATGACATCCAGTCTTACAAATTTCCAAACTCCGCCATTTCTCTCCCCACATCCACCACTGCTGGCGGCTCACCTCCAACTGCGCAACGCTACGCGCTGTTAACATCCAGCTGCCCAACACTACAATGGCAGACAACAATGCAAACTAGCCACAGACTGCACACAGCACAGCCAGTGATTTTTCATACAGAGCGCTACGTGGCGTTACCAATAAGAAAACCTAAACAGCCTACTTACATAGCCCCCACGCTCCCCACAAAAAATTTTACAAATTGTTTTGGGCAGTGGCCAATAATGATTTGATAAAATTTTTCATAATTACAATAACAAAGATATCAAATGCACACACTTATTGATAGAATGTTGGTCAAAAGCTAAAATTTTCTCACAGTCCATAAAGACAGTCCTGATCATTCATCACAGTAAAATAGCAGTGTTTTTCTCAAAGTCTGAGCAGTAAAAGAAAATGCACACGGAAGTAGTGGATTTCCATGCAGTCTTGAAGAAGTAGTGTTGTCCTTCCAACGGAAAGACAGTGCTGACTCTTGACATGCAGACAGGTAATGGGCCACAACAGAGCAAACCCACCGCAGAGTCAGTCGAGGTTTTGAAGAATATTGGTAGGTAGGTCATCACAGAGTAGACCCACTGTAGTCCTGGTAGCGATTACGGTATTGGTGGGCCACCAGAGGTGCAGGCCCACTGTAGTCCTTGTAGAAATAATGGTATTGGTGGGTCATAAAAGGTGCAGACCCACTGTAGACCTTGTAGAGACGGCCAACAGCCATCTGTTGCGACTGTGCAGGTGCACAATCACCATCGAAGAGCCTTGCGTAGAATATAGCAAGTCCATAAACCACCACTTGTGCACTCACAAAGTTTTTGAATTGTCCTTAGAACCAGCAATGCTGTTAACCAGTCCCTTGCTGAATTATCAACACACGTCCAAACACTAACAGTCCTCTTTTTTTCACATATTTTGCATATACTATGACCAACAGAAATGTGTGCAGTGAAATGAATGCTTACAAGTTACTTAATTTGATGAACTGGTGTCAATTACAATATTATAACATGAGAATACA
Organism: Schistocerca serialis cubense; assembly: GCF_023864345.2. Taxonomy (NCBI): domain Eukaryota; kingdom Metazoa; phylum Arthropoda; class Insecta; order Orthoptera; family Acrididae; genus Schistocerca; species Schistocerca serialis. Next base: position 825,680,929 of record NC_064640.1, read on the forward strand.
ATAATAATGGTACAAAATACGTCATTAAAAACATAACAGTACAGATAACATTTGTAGTAACACAGACTTTACAAAAGAATAGAAATAAACATATACATCAGTGTTACAGGAATTATGACATGAGTACGTACATAAAAGATCAGAATAACTTTCGAAACATCAACTTCACAAATGAGCATTAAAAGAAAACAGAATAAATAGTGTCTAAACATCTTTACAAAGAAAATAACATATCATCAGAAAAATTCTACAACATAACTCTAATTAGCTAAACACATTAAGACAGGAAAAACACAAATTCACATAGTGTAATAACACAAAAATACAGGACAGGGTTTGTTTTCAGTGTGACATTTGGTACTGCAGTCCACCTCAAAACTTCATTCCATATATCTTTCCTCTTATTTCAACATTTCTTTCCACCAAAAAAATTCTATCCAAGCATGCTTTCCGTATTTATATGTTCACACATTCCTTACCTCATTATTTATTTTCCATTATCTTACCTCATCATTTATTTCCAAGAAAATCCTACCTAAACCTGTTGTCCCTAAACCCTACTTTTTTGGTTCATATCCTCTTTCAAAATACTTTTTTGGCCAAACCATTTTCTTATAGCTTCTCAATGCATTTCCTCCAATTCATCACAACTCGTTCTCTTATATAGCCAACCCCTTCTTAAGCTAACTTAAATCTACTGAGCTCAGATGCTAAACTAAGAGACGAGGCAATGCAGCAGCACAAAACAATTAATACAAACAGCAATGAAAAAAAATGGAAATTGTCAAAGCAAGCTACAGTAAATCTAAATTACCAAGCAAATGCAACATTACAACTAATATGAGCCAATGTGCAGCAACAAGAAAAAAAAATCAGTAGTAAAACTGGCTTAACAGAGTAATACAAAGTGAAATTCAGTAGCACTATGCCTAGTAAACAGCAGTAGCAAATGCATTAACTTATATCTAAACATGACAAACCCACATGCAGAAAAAATAGTACACTAAAAACAACAATGCAGGTAAGGGAAATGTATATTTACATCTCAATGTTTATGTAATTAAAGTGGTGCACCACAAGAAGTTATTCTACCAAAAAAATTACCAAGTAGTTTAAAAGAAAATTCCGAATGCAATACCTGTGAAGGGAAATGCTAGCGCGTAATTGTAGAGAGAATCTCCTTTGTAATTGCAGTCTTTCATTGTTGTACAGTAAAACAGTTGTGGCATGCATGTAGATTTGCACGAAGTATTTTGCAGCTGCGCTTGCAGTTAATTAGATATTATTTTCAGTGCTATGTTAATGTGTTCTCTTATTGTTGCTCTTCAAATTGTGCTTTTCTGTGTTATCGTGTGAAATATTGAGACAATAATGGCGTGTGAAAAACGTAATACTAGGCTCCAAAGTAAACTGAGAAATGACAGTGAAGACGAAAGCAGCGTGTTAGCGCCACCATGTAATGAATTAACTAATGTTCTAAGGGGAAGTTTCAGGATGACATCGAAAAAGTACAAGGAAGGGCAGCTCGTTTTGTTTTATCGCGAAATAGGGGAGATAGTGTCACAGACATGGTACGTAAATTGGAGTGGCAATCATTAAAACAAAGGCGTTTTTCGTTGCGACGGGATCTTCTCATGAAATTTCAATCACCAGTTTTCTCCTCCGATTGCGAAAACATTCTGTTGGCAGCAACCTACATAGGGAGAAATGATCATCACGATAAAATAAGAGAAATCAAAGCTCGCACAGAAAAATTTTAGTGCTCGTTTTTCCCGCGTGCCGTTAGAGAGTGGAATGGTAGAGAGACAGCTTGAAGCTGATTCATTGAACCCTCTGCCATTTGAACTATTTCAGCCGGTAAAGTCACGGTGATGGTTTTCTGGGGTTCTGAAGGGGTTATTCTGTCCGATGTCCTCCATCATGGTGCAACGATCGCCTCTGAAGTTTATTGTGTTACACTCAGGAGAATAAGTACACGACTTCAGCGAGTTTGTCACCACAAAAATGCAAGCGAACTTCCCGTTCTTCACGACAATGTAGAGCCTCATAGAAGTCTGCTCACCCGGAAGGAGGTCATAAAACTTCATTGGACTGTTCTTCTTCATCCATCATACAGACTAATCACGTACCTTTTAACTCCGATCTGTCTGGCCCAAAGAAGGATCCACTCCGCGGGAAGCAGTATTTGGGTGATGGGGAGGGTACTGATGCTGCAAGACGATGGCTCTCGCAGTAAGGTGGCGTATGGCCTTCGCATTGAACGGAGATTATGTCGAAAAATAGGGTTTTGTAGCCAAAAGAGTCGGAAATAATGTGGTGTATTGGAATTCTGAATGAAACCAACCTGCTTTCAGAATAAAATGAGTTGCGGTCTTACTGAAGGCCCCTCGTATTTAGCGGTAATACCAAGAAGCTGTATGAAACTGGGTGAAAACTTATGCTCAGTATTAGAGACAGATTTCTTGGGAAGGTTCTTCGAAAGTATATTGCATCTTTAAAGGAAAACTTGAATCTAACAATATTGTGCAATGAATTCTAGAGTATTGTTCCAGCGTTTGATGTCTTTATCGAGTAGGCATCATATCAGACATTGAACAAATTCAGAGATACGTTGCTAGAATAGTAACAGGTCGGTATAGCCCATACGGAAGTTTAGCAGAGAGAACTTACATCGCAATCTTCGGAAGAAAGACGACGCTGTTTCCGGAAATCCTGTCTGTAAATCTGAAGTTCGAGAACGACTGCGACCAATCTGCTAGCTCCATCGTATATCCCACGTTAGGGTTATGAGAACAAGATGAAGCTCGGGGCACATACAAGTGCATACAGACAGTAATTCTTGGCTTGCTCCTTGGGCGAATGGAATGGGATAGAAAATCTCTGATATTGCTACAAACTACCCTCTGCCAGACTCTGCATACCGGCTGGCGCAGTATACAGGGTGATTCAGCTGTCCCTGTTTTTGGGTTTTATGTAACCTGCAACGCCTTCAGATACCACACACAAGATCTTCATATTCTGTTGCTCGCTACATGCAAACTCTTAGTCCTACAGAAAAAATGAACAGGACCTTTTGTAGGAAGTTTAATGTAGTTAAATTTGGTACTATGTTTTCGCCAGAGGCCATAGTTTTCTAGTTATTCACGAAAAACCTACAAAAGTAACCTAAAAACGTGCTTTTGTTGAATAACTCGAAAACGTACCACAGTATAAAATTTAGCTACTTTAAATTTCCTACAAAAAGGTCCCCTTGATTTTTGATGCAGTACTAATAGTTTGTGGGTGGCGAGCGAGAGAATATGAATATCTCGCACGTGTTTTCTGTAGGTGTTGCGTGTTGTTTAAAACCTATCGATAGTGGCAGCTGAATTATCCTGTATATGTAGCTACAGATATTGACGACCAATCCATCTAACATATTTCTTTACCCACGATAGGTTCATTTACTAGAATAGCTTGATACGGGCGGTGTTAATGTCAATGAAAGGAAGTCGCATAGGCCACTGCTGTACCTGACCTCCATATCTCGGACAATTTACAGCGCATCTCCGGCTCTAGCAAGGACGTGAAGCTTCGTACAAGTGTGTATTCGACGGATGGGGAATGGGAAGGGAGGTTACGAGATTATGGGATAATGACTCTTCTCTCTCCAAAAACCAAAAGAAATGTACTCAGCACTGATGTATTATATTTGATGGAGGGAGAGAGAAGTGAGAGAAAAGAGATAGGGGGAGGGCACATCACCCCTACCGCACCCTTCAGAACCTGACCAGGGGCCTGCACCTTCCTCCGTACGTTTATACATTTGATTATTCCTTGCACACGGATCCTATCACTGACTGCTGTCTTTAGCCTATGTTATTACGTCTGTACCAGCTACCAGTTTCGCTTCAGGCATATGTATGGCGGGAATAATTCTGTTTCCTGGTGCAGGATTCATCTGTCAAAACTATTATTTTCCAGTCGTTTTTGGTCCAGTTCCTAGATTCTTAGACTCATTATACATGGCTCCGTCATTTCATCGCTGTGAGAAGCATTCAGACTGGTATAAATCTGCTCTGCACACTTTGAAATCTGCAGCTTCTGGGGCAACTTTAAGCTTTACAGGCGTTATTGAATCTCTCAATGTAGCTACGATCAGATGTTGTCCTGTTTATTATCTTACACCAACTTGTAACAAACATTCGCTGTATCTTGGAAGCGCTACGAAAACCTTGAAGTGACCCTATACTGAAATACACTCCTGGAAATTGAAATAAGAACACCGTGAATTCATTGTCCCAGGAAGGGGAAACTTTATTGACACATTCCTGGGGTCAGATACATCACATGATCACACTGACAGAACCACAGGCACATAGACACAGGCAACAGAGCATGCACAATGTCGGCACTAGTACAGTGTATATCCACCTTTCGCAGCAATGCAGGCTGCTATTCTCCCATGGAGACGATCGTAGAGATGCTGGATGTAGTCCTGTGGAACGGCTTGCCATGCCATTTCCACCTGGCGCCTCAGTTGGACCAGCGTTCGTGCTGGACGTGCAGACCGCGTGAGACGACGCTTCATCCAGTCCCAAACATGCTCAATGGGGGACAGATCCAGAGATCTTGCTGGCCAGGGTAGTTGACTTACACCTTCTAGAGCACGTTGGGTGGCACGGGATACATGCGGACGTGCATTGTCCTGTTGGAACAGCAAGTTCCCTTGCCGGTCTAGGAATGGTAGAACGATGGGTTCGATGACGATTTGGATGTACCGTGCACTATTCAGTGTCTCCTCGACGATCACCAGTGGTGTACGGCCAGTGTAGGAGATCGCTCCCCACACCATGATGCCAGGTGTTGGCCCTGTGTGCCTCGGTCGTATGCAGTCCTGATTGTGGCGCTCACCTGCACGGCGCCAAACACGCATACGACCATCATTGGCACTAAGGCAGAAGCGACTCTCATCGCTGAAGACGACACGTCTCCATTCGTCCCTCCATTCACGCCTGTCGCGACACCACTGGAGGCGGGCTGCACGATGTTGGGGCGTGAGCGGAAGACGGCCTAACGGTGTGCGGGACCGTAGCCCAGCTTCATGGAGACGGTTGCGAATGGTCCTCGCCGATACCCCAGGAGCAATAGTGTCCCTAATTTGCTGGGAAGTGGCGGTGCGGTCCCCTACGGCACTGCGTAGGATCCTACGGTCTTGGCGTGCATCCGTGCGTCGCTGCGGTCCGGTCCCAGGTCGACGGGCACGTGCACCTTCCGCCGACCACTGGCGACAACATCGATGTACTGTGGAGACCTCACGCCCCACGTGTTGAGCAATTCGGCGGTACGTCCACCCGGCCTCCCGCATGCCCACTATACGCCCTCGCTCAAAGTCCGTCAACTGCACATACGGTTACGTCCACGCTGTCGCGGCATGCTACCAGTGTTAAAGACTGCGATGGAGCTCCGTATGCCATGGCAAACTGGCTGACACTGACGGCGGTGGTGCACAAATGCTGCGCAGCTAGCGCCATTCGACGGCCAACACCGCGGTTCCTGGTGTGTCCGCTGTGCCGTGCGTGTGATCATTGCTTGTACAGCCCTCTCGCAGTGTCCGGAGCAAGGATGGTGGGTCTGACACACCGGTGTCAATGTGTTCTTTTTTCCATTTCCAGGAGTGTATTACGGATCTAATGCACTGCTATCCGTTGTCTTTAGATCTCGTGCCTATTCGAGACAAGAAGTTCTCCATTCTTCTTCGAACAACACATTTGGGGTTTACAGAGAAATATTAACCATCATTTACAGCGATTTATCACGTCTGTTCTGTGTCCTCTTGGATGGATGTGTAGCAACCCATTCTTCTCTTACGTTTGCAATCAAGGTGGATGTGGATATTCGTGGTGATGCATAATCTCGCTATTCCCAGAACATTCGAGAAATGTCAGGTTGTAGTCGAGTCAGGATTTTGATACTGCCATCCTGCTACTTGCATTAAAAAAGGATACTATACAGAAAGCAGCTGGGAATTAAAGTATGCTGCGTTATGTTGTTGAATACAGTGATTTTCGACGAATATGTTTTCAGCGTGAATCAGCCATCAAGCTTTCAAATGATCCATGTAACAACCGGCACAATATTGTGACATAGAACAGATTTCTGCATGAGAAATGAGAGCACAAACTCCTGCCCTACCTCTAAATTTTATTGTGAGCTTTACAAAGGACAGATAATTACTTTTAGCCGCTGTTTTCCAAATCAGTATTATACAGTGTGTCAATTAGTGAAATGGTCTCCACGAGCAACACGTGGCTTCGAAGAGGATTTCACGGCGAGGGGTATGTCTTAGACGTAGATTTTGGAGAATGGAAGCTAAGTTTCCTTGCAGCTAGCTGAGTAATCACGATTTCATGAATATCAGCACAGACAAATGATGCATATACGCAAATGTCATTGATTCTGCTCTTTTTTTTTCATGCGGTGTAGAAAATACACACGCTGCTCTAGTACGTTGCGCTTCTCAGGCGTTTGCGAGAAATCGAGGTTCAAAGTTTTACGAGGCTGTCGAAAATCATAAACGAGCAAACGGTTCTGTACAAGCGCTTGTGTTTCTATAGCTAGAGCAGTTATATCCTTTAAAGGCGTAGCGGCTGGTCAATAGAATATTATTCATCAGAATGAGTACTCATTTCATATCTTAACGGTTTCCCTTCCGCCAACTGTCGTCAAACGTGTTACAGCTGTACGACTCGAGGCCCAAATAGGACAATACACGAACATTCGTCTAGAACTTCTCACCTGTATATTAAATGCGGCTTTCTTCTATGCTGCAAGTGTTCCTGTACTTTTACATTAATTAAATTTAATGGCATTACATCAAATATTAAAGTTAGTGCCATCACCTGCTTACTGTGTAGATTTTGTGGGTAGGTTCTTTGTCTGTTTGTCAAAGGAAGCGTTCAATGTTGTGAAGTACACAACAAAGTCAGTTCTCTTTTGTAGTGTGTTTCACATAATATATTTTTCTCTATAACATACAAAACAATGGGTGAAAGAAATATTTTTGTAGATAGGTAAAAGTGAGAATCGCTGCTTTTTCTTCAGAGCTATGAAAAAAGTTTATTTAGCATTTTAATTAACTGAACTGCATGTTCTTGGTGGAACATTGTATATTTATAAACTTATCGAAACACGGTTTTTTGCCTTTATTTACAAACATTTATTTTCGTGCGAGCTAGGTTTCAGGTTGTAAGGGCATTTTCTAGTACGGTGTAGTCTTCGACCCTTACATCTACGTTTTTTTATTGGAAGGTACAGATTTTTCGAAAAAAATCCGTTTTGATTTCTTGCAAGCAAACAATAAATTCTACGACTAAACCATTTCTCTTTTTGTCGATAGCTTACTCTTTTTTCAGTTTCTTGACATGTGATTAAATTTGATTGATAAGTACGTCTGATAACTCGATTCGTAAGTCCTTTTCTCAATAAATGGACAAAAAAACTGCGAGATTAACGTCATTTTTTCCTTCTGGTTAAAAATAAGAAAGCTATTCATGTTGGAGTTCCATGTACAGGGCGGTCATAAAATCTCGACCAATTTTACGAATGCATTTAAGTAATACCCATGTACGCTGACGAGCCAAAACATCGTGACCACTTGCTTATTAACCTGTATGTCCGTCTAGGGAACAAAATACATCACGGATTCAACAGTTCATTGGTATGTTTGTGGAGGTGTGTGGCATTAGATGTCTACACACAGGTCATGTAATTCGCATAAATAACGGGCCGCTGATTTGCGTACGCGGTGATGGCACCCGATAGCGACCCAGATGGGTTGCATAGGATTTACATCAGGCGAAATTCTGTAGCTCGGTTCTGGCTCCGAGACGCAGACAATTACATTGCTGAAAGAGGACATTTCCGTCGGGCAGAACATCAAGCATGAAGGTATGAAGGCGGTTGGCAGCTGTCAGCGCGTATTCGATTACTAATAGAGGTTCCATGCAAGCGAAGGAGAATGTCTCCCATAGCATAATACTGTTCCCACCAGCCTACGTCCGTGGCGCGCTGCACGTTTCGAGCCGCCGTTCACTTCGATGACGGCGTTTGTGGAGACGACCGTCTACCTAGTGTAGCAAAAATTGATTTATCCGAAGAGCCGGCACGTTTCCATTGATCGACGGTTGAATCGCGTTGATTCCGTGACCACTGCAATCGTAACTGAAGATGTCGCTGTGTCAGCATGTGACCACGTAGGGGTGGTCTGTTGCGGAGCTCCAAGTTCAACAATGTGCTGTGATTCCATCTTCTTACTGAAGCAATGGTTCCAGGAATTATTCCAGCATATCACAGTATATCCTGTAACTGACTCTTTTGCAACAATTGAGGATCCACGAACTGTGGCTTTTTTGAATCCTAGTCACACATTCACTTTTCGTGTGTCTCTTTGCCTATCAGTGATAGCGTGTGGTGGCCCATTACCTCATATGTAGCAGTTATGTTAGTTAACTTTGCCGCAGATACAGAATGTGACCTCAGTAAACAAAATGCGATGCATGACGTGTTCGCTGGGTGCAACTTCTATCAAATCGTAACACACAGCTTTGCGAGCTACGTAATATTTGCGGTCTAATATGTGAAGCACCTGAATATGGTAGCTTTTTTCTTTAGCGTTAAGTGTAAAGCTTTCGGCGTCATTCATTTGGCCACCTCTAACTCGTTCATGAAAACGACTGGTTGATGCATTCTGACTTCTTGGGATATCTCCTCTGATTCGCTGAACCGTCTCGAGTGGAACAAGATGTCTCCGGAGTGTGACTCATCGGCAATGTTTCCATTTCTTTGGAACTTATTTTCAAGTAAGCGAATGTTTGCTCTTGTTTCTGCTGGCAAGCAAAATTTTAGAGTGAGCGACTTTTGGATTGCCATATAAGATAAGCCGCGCAATCGGAGACTAACACCAGCCACACGATATTTTATCGTAAGTATTCTTCTTGACTATCCCGAGAAAAAGTAATTGGCCAACGATATCACTGGAATGTATTATAATTATCTATTGCGTAAATGCAGCCATTATCTTTTAGAAATTGATCGAGACTTTTGACCTCCTGTGTTATGGAAAGCGACGGTAAACTAAGCCCTTTGTTGGAAGACCAGAATTACTGTTCTTAGCAGAAGCTCATCGAGGCGCTCTTTGATTCCTTTTACTCCCTAAATTATCTAATGTATTGTCCTCGATGGTGAGTGTTCATCGGAGGTGAGGGTATCATCTGGAGTGCCCCAGGGAAGTGTGGTAGATCCGCTGTTGTTTTCTATCTACATAAATTATCTTTTGGACAGGGTGGATAGCAATGTGCGGCTGTTTGCTGATGATGCTGTGGTGTACGGGCAGGTGTCGTCGTTGAGTGACTGTAGGAGGATACAAGATGACTTGGACAGGATTTCCGATTGGTGTAAAGAATAGCAGCTAACTCTAAATATAGATAAATGTAAATTAATGCAGATGAACAGGAAAAAGAATCCTGTAATGTTTGAATACTCCATTAGTAGTGTAGCGCTGGACATAGTCACGTCAATTAAATATTTGGGCGTAACATTGCAGAGCGATATGAAGTGGGACAAGCATGTAATGGCAGTTGTGGGGAAGGCGGAGGGTCGTCTGCGGTTCATTGGTAGAATTTTGGGAACATGTGGTTCATCTGTAAAGGAGACCGCTTATAAAACACTAATACGACCTATTCTTGAGTACTGCTCGAGCGTTTGGGATCCCTATCCGGACTGAGGGAGGACATAGAAGTAATTCAGGGGCGGGCAGCTAGATTTGTTACTGGTAGGTTTGATCATCACGCGAGTGTTACGGAAATGCTTCAGGAACTCGGGTGGGAGTCTCTAGAGGAAAGGAGGCGTTCTTTTCGTGAATCGCTACTGAGGAAATTTAGAGAACCAGCATTTGAGGCTGACTGCAGTACAGTTTTACTGCCGCCAACTTACATTTCGCGGAAAGACCACAAAGATAAGATAAGAGAGATTAGGGCTCGTACAGAGGCATATAAGCAGTCATTTTTCCCTCGTTCTGTTTCGGAGTGGAACAGGGAGAGAAGATGCTAGTTGTGGTACGAGGTACCCTCCGCCACGCACCGTATGGTGGATTGCGGAGTGTGTATGTAGATGTAGAGGATTATCAGAGAAAAATTTAGGTAGCGGAATACGCAATAGGATGCGAATTACAGCTGCAGTGGTCAACGCAAAACAATAGCAACGCAACCAACAGTACTGCCGTAGCTGGCCAGTGACGCCGGGCAGGTCCTCTTTGTGACATTAGAAGAATATGGTATAGATAGAAAAACTAGGACACTTATACAACATACACTTACAGACACCATATTCAAAATAAAATTTATTGGAGAAATCTGAAACCCATTCGAGATACATATAAGGGTAAGACAAAGAGATGGTCTCTCACAGCTTTTATTCATCATTGTCTTTTTATTATGTTAACACACACACACAGGCTCACAAAAAACGCCATATTGTGGACACATACATAGAATGAACAACAGGCTCACAAGGAGGATTTTTGACGTAGTAAATAGTTCAATCAAAAATACATAGATTACAGAAATAGAAGAACACCTAAAACAAGCAGGGATCTGTATAGAAATGGTAAATTAAAGAGTGAAATTCAGAAAGAAAATTATGAACACGAAAACTGAAGTAAAAGAAAGGAAGGAAAAAGGCAGAATTCGGACAGAGCAAGGGAAACAGGAACACAGCCAGAGAATGAAGAGGTTTCGGGAAGAGAAAAAGAGAAGAAAACAACAAAAAAATGAATAACAATGTAACATTCAAGTTAAACACTGTCCCGGAGGCAAAAAGTGTAATAATTATATTGATAATTTAGGTAGGTAAACGTAAGAAAAGTTATTCATTTTACGGGGTTATGAACATAGTGTATTGAATAGCTCAGTGGATTAGAGATAACAGCCAACCAGTTGCAAAACCTCGATGGTTTTAAAATCATCTTCTTCAGAAAACATAGGACCTACTAACAAGTTAACGACATTGCGTGTTGAACAAAGATAGTAAAATAACAACAAGCAAAAATTAGAGGAAATGTTTCAAAAAGTTTTTAAAGAATTATACTCACGAGAAAATCACATTAGCTATAGTAAATGTGGAAGTCGTAGACTCAGTCTAGTACATGTCATCCACTTGATCGCCGTTTAAAAAACATTATATAAAAGTACTACCCATCTATTGTAGGACCTTCTCATAAAATATAAATTTCTTTTTTTATATATCACATGTTTGACGCAGGACGCAACAACATATATTATACTACTATAAAGACTTGCATAAAACTGACATTTTTTAAAAGTTTTAAGACAAAGCCCTACAGTGGACCGCTACTACTTTCATATAATGTACCATAAATGGTGATTAAGTGTATGACATGTACTAGACTGAGGTAACGCCTCCTACATTGACTATAGATAATATGATTTTACGTGAGTATGCGTCTCCAAACGTCTTTTTTTGTAACAATTCCTGTAATTTTCTTATTGTTATGTCATTATATTTTTTCCATACATAATGTCGTAATCTTGTTAATACGTCAACCTCTTTTGAAGAAGACAGTTCTCAAACCGTCAAAACCATGGTCAAGGTTTAATAAACATGTATTTTGCTACTTATAGGCTGTTATTTCTAATCCATTGAAGCTCTAGGATCCACACTAAAGCACAGCCATGTTCAAAATCTCGATAGTGTACTTAGTTATTTTCCAGAAAGTTGCAGCAACGAGTTACAGTTTTTTCTATCATGTAGCTGATATACGGGTTGTCCATAGTTCCAGTTTCAAAACGCTGTAGAAAGAGCATCACTGCTCACAATGACGTCAAATTTAACAGTTTATTATTGACGTACGGAGGCAATGTCAAGAAACAAAACAAAAAAAGAGGAAACGAAAATTTTAGCAGTAGATGGCGTCTTGACTTAAATGGGGTCGCCTACAAATGACAGATGAATCACAGTACGATGGATATGATTTGAGTTGCACATAACAGCATCCAAATTGTTGAATGTGCAGTCAACAGTTGTGGCACAATTAGGTAGGTAAGCCTATCCACCATGGCAAGGCCGTACCACGTCCGACGGCAAAAACAGTTTTTTAAGTGTTCTGGGACGGAAATTCAAAAGTGACATCGGCTTTTAATTGTCCTGCTGCCAAAAACCGCACAAAGGCAAAATGACACCTTTTTATAACTGTCTTGAGACAGGTGGTAGACATGTTCGATGTGTCTACCATTTACTGCTACGAACTGAAATCGAAAACAGCATGTTTCGCCGGCCGTTGTGGCCGACCTGTTCTAGGCACTTCAGTCCGGAACCGCGCTGCTGCTACGGTCGCAGGTTCGAATTCTGCCCTGGGCATGGATGTGTGTGCTGTCCTTAGGTTGGTTAGGTTTAAGTAGTTCTAAGTCTAGGGGACTGATGACCTCAGATGTTAAGTCCCATAGTGCTCAGAGCCATTTTTGAACAGCATGTTTTCGCAACAGACCGGAGTGTCTCGAGGGTCACGTTCTGAATGCGATGTGCAATGTGTGCCTTCAGTTCAGCTATGTTCTAAATTGGAGCACTGAACACAACATCATGTGATATCGGTGGCCAAGCTGTAGGAAAATGACAGGTGGTGTTTCCTGCGTAACCGAAATGCCTCTGCAGTAGCTGCTTCACTGGATGTGCCATGTGCAGAGGAGTGCCATCTTGTATAAAAATGATCTTACCCACACATCCACGCTGTTTAAGGCTTGGAACGACGACGGTGGGCAAAAGACTCTCATAGCGTTTACCAGTGACGGTACAGGTAACAAACACGACCCACAGGACTCATCTCCTCCAAAACATACGGCTCTGCGATAAACGGTGCCGCCAATCCGCACCACACAGTCCCTTTGCAGAATGAAGTGGTACCGGTTGATGTTTGTGCGGATTTTACGTTGTTCATATGCTGCAGTTCTGCGCGTTGACATGTCCTTGGACATGGAAACTGGCTTCATCTGTCCACAGATTCTTCCATGCTCATTCATTGTCTACTTACCTGCGAGCAAGAAATTCCAGAGCGAACATTTGCCTTGCTGGCAGGTCAGCTGGAAGCAACTCCTAAACATCTGTGATTTTGTGTGGATAGCAATGCAGGATGTTTCATAGGACTTTATGCAGTTTGCTCGCAGGAATGTCGGACATTCAGGCAATTCCCCTTGCACTACATGTTTCCACACCACCATTCGACCCCTCCTGCAAAGCTGTGGCCTTATCTTCGACAGACGTCGGATCAACTGCTCTCCTCCCTTTGTCGCATTACACTTCAAAAGAACCTGACTTTTCGAATTTTATAATCATTTTCTCCAGGCCGTTAGCAGACATTGGACCACTGCCATTTTTCATACCCTTGAGTGTCCAGGACTTGGGCAGGGCTACAGGCGCACAGTCACCGCTCGCGGAACGCGCGATGTTTCATGGCGTCAGTCATGTTGGGCATCTCGGATGCAACCTGAGAAACAGCCGTGTACCGCGTGTCTGTCTGTGTGCACATTTTTCGTTCCATGCCGTTTCCCCTTGCGTCAATAAGATGCTGTTCAAATTTGACCCACTCTGAGCAACGGTTATCTTTCTATAGCGTTTTGAAACTGGAACTTTAATTATGGGCACTCTGCATGTAAATTAGCTGTACACATATCAGTTTGAACCGAATTTCTATCAATTTTATTTAGAGAGCCAGAAACATTCAAAGTTTTAGGGTTGGATACAGCATGTTGCACATAATTTGCTGCGTTCAGATGGATGATCAGATGCCAGGATGTTCATTTAAACCTGTTGGTTAAGGGGAGACGGAAGGCAATTTTATCCCTATTCTGCCAGTGTTGTTTTACTCTTTGAATTGGTACACTTTTCAAAAGAACTATAAGTGATAAAACAATGAAATTTTTACTGCGTATACATAACTATATGCCTCAATTTAAAAGGAAAACGAACATAATACCTCTTACGGTTTTATTCTTTCACTGGTAAAATTTAACTTTCTTTGTTATTAACTTATTACCATCTGCAATACAAATTAAAAAAAATTTCATGTTTCTAAACCCATTAGTTTATCAAATCATGGTACCTGAAAGTAAAGTTGTTGATGAGAATCACTTACCACTAATATTTTCCTGCACCATACTGAGCATCATCTGAATCATACTGATCTTCGTTTCTTCTCTTGGTCCCTCTTCTTTTCTGTCTGGCTTCTTTTGTGCATTTTAAATTAGCAATATCTGGTTTGCGGATTATCTCTTTATCTATTTTCACTAAGGATTTTGCAGTATTTCCACTAGATGTTATGCCCAATAATTACAAAACATCCAGTTTTCTAATTACACCATCATTGAAGGATAAAATAGCACCACGAACACCAAATTTGTGGATTGTATGCTGAACAAATACAGTTTTCGGTAGCCAGTTCCAAAAGACAGAATTCACACATTCATTTAAATTTTGGGTTTTCTCACGAAGACATTTCTTCAACAAGGTATCTTTACAAAGATCTCTAAATATTGGTTTAATTTCATTCATTACTGGCGGCTGCTGTGGCCGTGCGGTTCTAGGCCCTTCAGTCCGGTACCGCGCGACCGCTACGGTCGAAGATTCGAATCCTGCCTCGGACATGGATGTGTGTGATGTCCTTAGGTTAGTTAGGTTTAAGTAGTTCTAAGTTCTATTGGACTAATGACCTCAGATGTTAAGTCCCATATTGCTCAGAGCCATCATTCATTACTGATGCAAGTAAAGAGTGTTTGTGGTCGTATTTGGCACTTCTCCTGTACTTGGACCAAGTGTCAGGATCATTCGGACAAAAGACCGTGCACTGGATTATCATGGTTATGGGAATAAATAGCCCATACAGCTTTTTTCATATTTTCTAAATTCCCTACATTTCTTCTTATGGCAAAGCCATAATAGTTCTGTAATCTATCTATTTCAACATTTGTCAGGTGACCTTTACCACCTATCTCCTTACCATCTTCCAATACTATTTTTGACATTTCTTTCAATAATCTTCTCAACCTGGACCACATTCTCTTTTGGACATGCCCAATGCACTTTAATTTAGAAATTGTGACATTAGAACCATAGGGTTGTTCTGCACATACCCGGTCATAAGCCTTGCTGTCACCTTCCCCTAAATACTGTGTGTATCTAACACCTCTGTTTGCTACTGAACGATTAAAAATCCTGAGAACTCCTGCTGCTCCCATCCCAACACTTGGACCACTATAATTCATCTGACAGTTATGTTCACGCTCTTTCTCAGTTCCACTGCCACAAGTTTTAGAGTACTTACTTAGAACTGCTACATCAATTACCATTTAGTGAAGGGTGTCATATCAAAACATGCACAAATATCACCACTTTCACTATCATCACTTTGCTTGAGTGCTTCTTCAGCTGCTTCTTCCATTGATGTGTTACAAACTTCAACAACAGCAGTACTCATAACGTTATTGAAAGTCATAAATTTTGCAGGAGGATTTGGAATGTCAAGTAATGCTCATAAGAGTTTGCCTGCCTCCATCCCTTTACCAATAGATCTGGGACCATAAACTAGCCTTATGTTGTTCTCATATAAATTTTTGATGTCATTGTTGTAGCAACTGCACCACCTTTTGTACAACTCAATGTCAGTTTTGACACAATCTCTCTACGAAGACGCTGGTTCTCAGCCATAGATACGTCACCACCACATATTCTGCACACAGCATTTTTGGAATTGAATCACAGAGTATGCTAAGGTGCACCATAATATTTCCAAACGAATGTTCATCTCCACAAGCTGACCGGGAGGAAATGCCTTGAAGACACTGCAGTTTCTTTCTTGATGTGCTGATTTTCTTTATGTCTAACATTCTTGGGTCCTTTGACCCACTAACCTCATTTACCGTTACGTATTTACTTCCTCTGAATTTTTATTTAGGTGAGAATTTCTTTATTTGCGGCATTTTTATGAAAACACGCGGAACCAAAGAAAATACAAATCAACACGTACTTCACTCACAACAAACTTCACTAAGTACAACCATTAACGCTCGAAAACAATAACAAACACGACCGTAAAAAAGAGTATCGATAGTAGATACAGGTAAGGAAACACTGAAACGATAAAACAATAGAAGCATGAAATAATATACAAGGAGTAACAGAAAGCTGTGCATTATCTCTACATGGGGCAAAAAGGAAGGCGTGGCATTTAAATGCCAGATTGCACAGAGCGTCAGTAAAACCATAATATCTCACAAAAAAGTTGTCGTATTTTTATAAAACAAAAACTGTCTCACGCAGGAAAGACCAGGCATTTCAGATACGGTAAAATCTAAAAATCGAATTTTTGAAGCCCACTTGCCTTCCGTCTCCGCTTAAACGGGTGCCCATTTTCCTGAATTCATAGCATAATGCTCCTTCTAAATAACCTGCAACGATAAGTAAAGCTTTTGGTGTGACAGAGCGCCTCGCTGGTCCGCCCACACCCCCACAGCCACTGGCTGGTCACGCATCGAGGAAGATGTGACCAACGGATATTGTCGAGCACTCTTTAGTACTTAGAACTAGCACTCAGCAATGTGACCGGATGCGGAAGTTACCGACTTGCACCGCCGTTCTTCTGTACGATATGCAGCTTACGGTCAAGTTCTGTAGCCCCTATCTAGAAGAACATGTGGACCATTCCACCACTCGTCTGACACAATTCGGCAGAAAGGCATGTAACGAATCCTCGCGTAGCTACTGAAATGTATCTTTATTTTTATTTTCGTGCTTCCTTAGATGTATGCATCTCGCCAGTCAAGCCACAGTTCTGAGTGCAGAATTGCTAGCAAAACCACCAGAAATGAAGAACAGCAATGCGCTTATGCCTATACAGACTACTGTATTAATGAAGTCAATTCACGGGGGAGACCATAAGTCGATCCGGGTCGTCTTCATTTTTACAGTGTTCGCGCATATATTATTCGCAAATCTGTAGTGGTTCAAATGGTTCATATGGCTCTGAGCACTATGGGACGTAACATCTGTGGTCATCAGTCCCTTAGAACTTAGAACTACTTAAACCTAACTAACCTAAGGACATCAAACACATCCATGCCCGAGGCAGGATTCGAACCTGTGACCGTAGCGGTCACGCGGTTCCAGACTGAAGCGCCTAGAACCGCACGGCCACACTGGCCGGCAAATCTGTAGTGGGCAGCCTACGATGTTGTTCTTGAGGAGTAGATGAAGCGAACACCACAAGACGACATCTGTACTACCGGCACTATTCGCGGCACGTCATGTATTTATCCACCCCATCGATACACAATTCCACCCTAAGAGCTCACAACGCTAAATGAGTTATCATTTATTAGAATCTCCTTTATAACCAGTGACGCACTTAAGCGGTTTCATGCCCTCCAATAAGTCACAGTGGCTGTCCATTGCACATTTCATTTAAATTCCATCGACATATACTCTCAGAACCACTCCCATGTCTTATTCCTGCATAGATACCTTTGTGTAATTCCACTCTCACAGAATACTGCTTAGCATATTCGATTCTACAACCTTCAAATCCCATCATAAACCCAAGAAGATCCTGTCAGATTACGACAACCCTCGCAAATGCTAGCTCTTCTGTACCCATACACGTACCCCTAAAATCATTTCGGTTTTCACACCCAACTTACACCATCTTTGTCACGTTCTCATTCCACACACTTAATTTACACAGATATGCTTGACGAACAGCAGTACCAATGTCAATATTGTCAACATCAACAACACGAACATCACAACGGACACAAATGAAGTCTTCATCACTACATCATGATTATCAGGTCATAATTATATAAGCCAGAGTTTACTATATTTTAATGTTTTAATGCACGCTTTTCAATTAGTGTAGCGTGTGTGGATCAAGAATGGCACTTAACGAGTGTCGGCCGCTCCATAATTGCAAGAAATATAATAATGGGGTAAAAAGGAGACGCATAATGGACTGGAGCTAGTCCCTTTCCTACGTATTGTTAGATTGACACAGCTTGCACATGACTTTAATGACGTATTGTTCATTCAAAGTCGCGCGGTGTGGCCTCGCGGTTAGAGGTGCCATGTCACGGATTGCACGGCCCCTCCCGCCAGCGGTTCGGTCCTTCCTCGGGCATGGGTGTGTGTGTTGTTCATCATATAAGTTAGTTTAAGTAGTGTGTAAGTCTAGGGACCGATGACCTCAGCAGTTTGGTTCCTTAGTAATTCACACACATTTGAACATTCATTCAGGGTCTGTAAACAATATATTCATATAAAAATAAAAATGAACACAATTTTGCACAAAACTTCGTTTTTAAGAGGAGTTCGGAAAATTAAAATCGCCAAGAAGCCCTTATTTTAATTAACAGACACACATGTGATTGACGTAAAGAATTCAAAAGTAACTAAAAATTGGGGACGTTACTTGTCAGCTAAGTCTAACCAGTATGCTAATAGTAAAGTCGGCTATCTTTCCTGAAAGAATGCTGTAAACAGGGGTTCGACAAAAAATGGAAACACCGAAATAAATGCACGCTTGACCATATTCAAGCCTGCGAATGGTGCTGTTGCATTTGACCCCGAACGACACCTTTGCAATACCCTCAGCGTGTTCCAAGTGTCAGTCGTGGTCACAGCCGTGTTCTGTATGGTTGTGAGTGCCTTGTGTCGGAGCTAAGTGTATTCCAATGTAGGAAAATTGTTGGTGCTCGTATGCTAGGCGCGTCTGTAACCAAGGTAGCCCAAGTGTTCGGTGTTCCAACAGGCACCATATCAAAGATCTATACCACGTCAGGGAAAGCGGGAAAACGTCATCCGCTAAATCACAATGCGAACGAAAGTCTGTGTTGAGTGATCGTGACAGTCACTGAAAAGTATTTCCACAAAAAATAAGGAGACGACAGCTGTAAAAGCCACGGCAGACCTGAATGTCGCACTCGCAAATTGTCAGCACCAAAACAACGAGAAGAGAGCTTTATAATCAGAGGATTGTAGGGCGAGCTGGCTTTCAAAATCACACAGCAGTGAAGCAAGTGCCAGTAACAGGAAAACATGGTGCTGAAGGTATGATATGACCGTGCGACATTGATGGGCCGGAGGCCCCATCCAGGGAAGTTCGACCGCCGAGTTTTAAGTCTTATTTCAGGGACGACTTACGTGTCGGTAATGATGAATATAACACAACACTTAGTCCACGAACAGAGAAAATCTCCCAACCCGGCGGGAATCAACCCGGGCCTGCTGCATGGGAGGCAAACACAATACTATTCAGTTAAACAGGTGGACTATGGAGCAGCAGTAGAAAGTCATTGGGCCGGATGAGTCTCGTTTCACAATGTTCCCAACTTACGGCCGAGTTTACATCTGGCGTATGCCATTCCAAGAGTACGATGTACACTGCTTACTGCCAAGAGTGAAACATGACGAGGGTTCGGTGGTGATTTGCGTAGTGATATCAGGGTATTCCACTGACCCATGTTACTCCATAAGGTAGCATTACTGACAAGTATTGTTGTTGTTGTTGTTGTTGTGGTCTTCAGTGCTGAGACTGGTTTCATGCAGCTCTCCATGCTACTCTATCCTGTGCAAGCTTCATCATCTCCCAATACCTACTGCAACCTACAACCTTCTGAATCTGTTTAGGGTATTCTTCTCTTGGTCTCCCTCTATGATTTTTACCCTCCACACTGCCCTCCAATGCAAAATTTCTGATCTCTTGATGCCTCAGAATATGTCCTACCAACCGATACCTTCTTCTAGGCAAGTTGTGCCAAAAATTTCTCTTCTCCCCAATTCTATTCAATATCTCCTCATTAGTTTTGTGATCTACCCATCTAATCTTCAGCATTATTCTGTAGCACCACATTTTGAAAGCTTCTATTCTATTTTTGTCTAAACTATTTATCGTCCATGTTTCACTTCCATACATGGCTACACTCCATACAAATACTTTCAGAAACGGCTTCCTGATACTTAAACCTATACTCGATGTTAACAAATTTCTCTTCTTCAGAAATGCTTTCCTTGCCATTGCCAGTCTACATTTCATATCCTCTCTACTTCGACCATCATCAGTTATTTTGCTCCCCAAATAGCAAAACTCCTTTACTACTTTAAGTGTCGCATTTCCTAATCTAATTCCCTCAGCATCACCCGACTTAATTCGACTACATTCCATTATCCTCGTTTTGCTTTTGTTGATACTCATCTTATATCCTCCTTTCAAGACACTGTCCATTCCGTTCAGCTGCTCTTCCAGGTACTATGCTGTCTCTGACAGAATTACAATGTCATCGGCGAACCTCAAGGTTTTAATTTCTTCTCCATGGATTTTAATTCCTACTCCGAATTTTTCTTTTGTTTCCTTTAGTGCTAGCTCAATATACTGATTGTATAACACAGGGGATAGGCTACAATCTTGTCTCACTCCCTTCCCAACCACTGCTTGCCTTTCATACCCCTCGACTATTATATCTGCCGTCTGGTTTCTGTACAAATTGTAAATAGCCTTTCGCTCCCTGTATTTTACCTCTGCCACCTATAGAATTTGAAAGAGAGTATTTCAGTCAACATTGTCAAAAGCTTTGTCTAAGTCTACAAATGCTAGATACGTAGGTTTGCCTTTCCTTAATCTTTCTTCTAAAATAAGTCGTAAGATCAGTATTGCCTCAAGTGTTCCAACATTGCTACGGAATACAAACTGATCTTCCCCGAGGTGTGCTTCTACCAGTTTTTCCATTCGCCTATAAAGAATTCGTGTTAGTATTTTGCAGCCGTGGCTTATTAAACTGATAGTTCGGTAATTTTCACATCTGTCAACCCCTCCTTTCTTTGGGATTGGAATTATTACATTCTTCTTGAAGTCTGAAGGCCCTGTCCCAATGCATCTTGCTCACCAGATGGTAGAGTTTTGTCAGCGCTGGCTCTCCCAGTGCTATCAGTAGTTCTAATGGAATGCTGTCTACTCCCGGGGCCTTGTTTCGACTTACGTCTTTCAGTGCTCTGTCAGACTCCTCACGCAGTATCATATCTCCCATTTCATCTTCATCTACATCCTCTTCCATTTCCATAATATTGTCCTCAAGAACATCGCCCTTGTATAGACCCTCTATATACTTCTTCCACCTTTCTGCTTTCCCTTCCTTGCTTAGTACTGGGTTTCCATCTGAACTCTTGATATTCATGCAAGAGGTTCTCTTTTCTCCAAAGGTCTCTTTAATTTCTGTGTAGGCAGTATCTATCTTACCCCTAGTGATATACGCCTCTACACCCTTACATTTGCTTAGCCATTTTGCGCTTCCTTTGTATCTCATTTTTGAGACGTTTGTATTCCTTTTTGCCTGCTTCATTTACTCCATTCTTGTATTTTCTTCTTTCATCAATTAAATTCAGTATCTCTTCTGTTACCCATGGATTTCTATTAGCCCTCCTCATTTTACCTACTTGATTCTCTGCTGCCTTCACTATTTCATCTCACAAAGCTACCCATTCTTCTTCTACTGTATTCCTTTCACCCAGTCTTGTCAATCGTTCCCTAATGCTCTCCCTGAAACTCTCTTCAACCTCTGGTTCTGTCAGTTTATCAAGGTCCCATCTCCTTAAATTCCCACCTTTTTACAGTTTCATTAGTTTTAATCTACAGTTCATAACCAACAGATTGTCGTCAGAGTCCACATCTGTCCCTGGAAACGTCTTACAATTTAAAATCTGGTTCCTGAATCTCTGTCTTACCATTATATAATCTATCTGAAACCTGTCAGTATCTCCAGGCTTCTTCCATGTATACAACCTTCTTTTATGATTCTTGAACCAAGTGTTAGCTATGATTAAGTTATGTTTTGTGCAAAATTCTACCAGGCGGCTTCCTCTTTCATTCCTCACCACCATTCCATATTCACCTACTACGTTTCCTTCTCTTGCTTTTCCTACTATCGAATTCCAGTCACTTATAACTATTGAATTATCGTCTCCCTTCACTATGTGAATAATTTCTTTTACCTCATCATACATTTCATCAATCTCTTCATCATCTGCGTAGCTAGTCGGCATATAAACTTGTACTACTGTGGTAGGCGTGGGTTTCGTATCTATCTTGGCCGCAATAATGCGTTCACAATGCTTTTTGTAGTAGCTTACCCGCATACCTATTTTTTATTCATTATTAAACCTTCTCCTGCACTACCCCTATTTGAATTTGTATTTATAAACTTGTATTCACCTGACGAGAAGTCATGTTCCTCCTGCCACCGAACTTCACTAATTCCCACTATATCTATCTTTAACCTATCCATTTCCCTTTCTAAATTTTCTAACCTACCTGTCCGATTAAGGGATCTGACATTTCACGCTCCGATCCGTAGAACGCCAGTTTTGTTTCTGCTGATAACGACGTCCTCCTGAGTAGTCCCCGCCCGGAGATCGGCATGGGGGACTATTTTACCTCCGGAATATTTTACCCAAGAGGACGCCATCATCATTTAACCATACAGTAAAGCTGCATGCCCTCGGGAAAAAGTACGGCTATAGTTTCCTCTTGCTTTCAGCTGTTCGCAGTACCAGCACAGCAAGAGCGTTTTGATTAGTGTTGCAAGGCCAGGTCAGTCAATCATCCAGACTGTTACCCCTGCAACTACTGAAAAGGCTGCTGCTCCTCTTCAGGAACCACACGTTTGTCTTGCCTCTCAACAGATACCCCTCCGTTGCGGTTGCACCTAATGGTACGGCTATCTGTATCGCTGAGGCACGCAAGTCTCCCCACGAACGGCAAGGTCAATGGTTCAGGTGGGGGGGGGGGGGGGGAGGGTGACAAGTATTATGCGACCGTTTGGCTGATCATGTCCATCCAATGGTACAATGTTTGTTCCCTAATGATGATGAGTGGTTTTGTGAGCACGAGGACGGATTTTCACATCTCCCTCGGCCACGACAGTCACCATATATCAATTTTATTGAGCCTTTGTGGCCTACTTTTGAGGAAAGTAGTTGTAACCGCTATCAACTTCTGACATCGTTACCTGAACTTAGCACTGTTTTGCAGGGTAAATGACATAATATTCCCTTGGAAACCATACAGGACCTGTATTTATCCGTTCAGAGTGTACTGGAGGCTGTTGTAAACGCCAACGGTTTTCTTATTCCGTAATATGTTGGTTGGTTGATTTCGGGGAGGAGACCAAACAGTGAGGTCATCGTCCCATCGGATTAGGGAAGGATGGGGATAAAAGTCAGCCGTGCCCTTTCAAACAAACTCTCCCGGCATTTGCCTGAAGCGATTTAGGGATGGCAGGACGCGGGCTTGAACCGTCGTCCTCCCGAATCCGTGTTCACTGTGATAACCACTCCGCCATCTCGCTCGGTGCCGTTTTAGGCATGCTAATGTGGTGTGTTTTGCGTGCATCCACATTTCTGGCCACGCCCTGTATTTCTAACTCTAACCCTCTACATTAGCAACCAAGGCACATTAACACTAGAGATATAAAACAGCAGTTCCATTGTGTTTTGAACTGGAAGCAGCGGTTTCCGTAGATTATGTGTATTTACTGAATTGTGCGATAAATAAAATAAACAAAAAAATCGAGCACCATTATTACAGAGGTTTCATAAATCAGAGACGAATGAAGTTCCGCATGTGACTGAATAATATTGTCAGCATTTTGAATATAAATTGGCTGTAAGCCATATTTCTGACGCTGTTCCTCATTAGAAGGAGAAGGTAAAGGCGAAAGAGAAAGTTTTTATTATTTTACTTCTTTTCGTTCAACATTAGTGGCGCCATGTCAGTGTTCGAAGTTTTATTGGTTTGTGATGTCATTCCAGAATAGTTATGTAAATGCTTCTCTCGCACATCATCGCTTTGTCTGAGAAAATGGCTGCTTCCAAAGGGCGTGTTTGAGAGTACGAACGGGCAGGAATTTCTCGGCAGCCCAATTACGGAGTGACGAAGCAGGGAGCAGAACTGTCGGAAGCAACAAAGTTCTCAGTATGAATCATTCCGCCTCGCTACACCGGCCCTGCCACACAGCTGCCTAGGAGCTTGGCTGTGAATCATCGAAGCTGTAGAAACCCTGTGTCGCTGCACGTGACATTCCGACGAAATCCTCTAGTACCGTACCCGTCGTTCTCTAGACCTGCGCGTAAATGACGCAAGAAGTCGGAAGCTACGATACTAACCACGCTTGTCAGTTGAGGAGTCTGTTGTTGCTGTCAGTGTAACGATCCGTCCCACGCACGGCATCTTTGATAATATTTAGTGACTTTTTTTATCAATAAGCAGTACTATAGATTAAATAAAATTCTATCGCCTAGCAAAATAATGTTATTATAAAAGGACTGAAACTCATGTTAGCCCTACTTCATTGCGTTGGAACTCAGTGTCGGTGGGAAATGTTCATGGAATATGTCAGTTTGTATCGAGAACTTAAAAAAAGAAAAATATAAGAATAATAATTTTTTATTACTTAATGCCAAATGATAAAAACCATGTGGATAAATTAACAATCATATTCAGTGAGTACCTTAAGATATGTTTCACTTTCCAAAGCCTAGCAATGACCAAGATAGGGCGAATGTATCGATCGCGGTCTATCAGTAGTAGCTATGCTCTTATTTTGCTGGAGGAATCTGTGAGAATCTTCCTACACGTCGGTCAGGCTCATACTATCCTTTATCTTCCCCTGCTTAAAGGCTATATGAAATATAGAGGGGCATGAAGATGACGTAATATATCGTCGTAACTCGAAGCCAACTAAAATAACAATATGGAAATTTAAACGGTTGAAAGGTGTTTGATTTGACGTTCTAATCACTGAAAAGACCTAACCTTCCTCCACTGAGAGCGCTGACGCCGAGCCCGATGTCTCCCACCAACAATTCAGACACCTGAAAGCCAATCAGGAACGTTCCAGAAGGGAGTGACTATTAACTTTCTGCTGCAGATACAGCTCTCCTAAAAGAGGGGTTATCTTTGTAAATATTAGGGCCAACACAGTTCAGTAATAATTCGGTCTGTATGTTTCATTCGAAAAAAATGGTGAAATAGCCCATATTCCAATTCAGCTTTAAGGCAAACAGTAATTTTGTCCCACCGCCCCGTTCCTTACTTTTTGATAGAGAGGTTGTCCACCAGTACCGTTTCTTCTTCTTTTTCTGATGATCAGCTTCTTGCAGTAAAATAAATGTTGCACATGCAACGACTGCTAAATCCTCTTCTTCCCTTTCAATATCGGCCGGTGAAATTGTAATTAAAACGCTACCTTTATGTTGTTGTTGTTGTGGTCTTCCGTCCTGAGACTGGTTTGATGCAGCCCTCCATGCTACTCTATCCTGTGCAAGCTTCTTCATCTCCCAATACCTACTGCAGCCTACATCCTTCTGACTCTGTTTAGGGTATTCATCTCTTGGTCTCCCTCTATGATTTTTACCCTCCGCGCTGCCCTCCAATACTACGAGGGTTATTCCAAAAGTAAGGTCCGATTCGCCGTAACTATTGAAATTTGGCGCCAATGACAAAACACGCATGCGCGCCGACTCCCGGCAAGCCTTGCGCGTCAAACGCCGCCATTCGCTTTGTTACTGTTGCTGAGTGTAGTTCACAGTGTCACTTTACAATGTTTAAGACAATTGATCAGCCCGCCGATTGTGAAGTAAGGGCAGTGATACGGTTTTTGTCTGCAAGAAACAATTCAGCGGCGGAAATCCATCGACAGATTACTGAAGTGTACGGTCCTAACATAATGAGCGACAGTAAAGTGCGCAAGTGGGTGCGAGCTTTTAATGAAGGACGGGATAATGTGCACGATGAACCACGGTGTGGCCGACCATCAGTGATTTCAGACGATTTGGTCAATGCGGTTGACAAAAAAATTCGTGAAGATCGCCGATTCACTATTACAGACGTAGACATGCATTTTCCGAATGTGAGTAGAACAACTTTGTACAGAATTGTGTCTGAACATTTGAAGTTTCACAAATTGTGTGCCCGTTGGGTTCCCAGGCTGCTTACTGAGCCCCAACGAATGAAAAGAATGGCTTTTGCTCTTGATTTTTTGGAGCGATATCATAAGGAAGGTGACAGTCTTTTAGACAATGTTGTCACAGGGGATGAGACATGGGTTTCTCACATCACTCCAGAGTCTAAACGTCAGTCAGTGCAATGGCGTCACACGTCATCGCCAGTCAAGGTCAAGGCAAAGCAGACAATCTCAACACGTAAGGTTATGGCGACTGTGTTCTGGGATAGACGTGGAGTATTGTTAGTCGACTTTATGGAGAGAGGAACAACGATTAATAAAGCCGCCTACTGCGCTACCCTGACTAAACTTCGACGTGCAATCCAGAATAAGCGACGTGGTCTTTTGTCGTCTGGAATCTTGTTGTTGCATGACAATGCCAGACCCCACACTGCAAATGAAACGCAAGCTCTGATCAAGAAATTTGGATGGGAACAGATGGACCATCCTCCTTACAGTCCGGACCTGGCGCCAAGTGATTTCCACCTGTTCCGTTACTTAAAGGAGTTTCTCGGCGGCAAGCGCTTCGACACAGATGATGAAGTGAAAGAAGCAGTTAAGGACTGGTTATCGTCACAGGCGGCCGATTTCTATAACATGGGCATTCAAAAGCTTGTTGAACGATGTGACAAATGTTTAAATAAGTATGGAAGTTATGTAGAAAAATAGATAAAGATGTAAGGAATGTAAATAAAACAATTGTT
This sequence comes from Schistocerca serialis cubense, assembly GCF_023864345.2. NCBI lineage: Eukaryota > Metazoa > Arthropoda > Insecta > Orthoptera > Acrididae > Schistocerca > Schistocerca serialis. The sequence continues at coordinate 825,707,720 of NC_064640.1, forward strand.
TTGAAAAAACATTTTAGTTTTGATTTTTTTTTTTATAACCGGACCTTACTTTTGGAATAACCGTCGTAAATTGGTGATCCCTTGATGCCGCAGAACATGTCCTACCAACCGATTCCTTCTTCTAAACAAGTTATGCCATAAACTGCTCTTGTCCCCAATTCTGTTCAATACCTCCTCATTAGTTATGTGATCTACCCATCTAATCTTCAACATTCTTCTGTAGCACCACATTTCGAAAGCTTCTATTCTCTTCTTGTCTAAACTATTTATCGTCCATGTTTCACTTTCATACATGGCTACACACCATACAAATACTTTCAGAAACAACTTCCTGACACTTAAATCTATACTCGATGTTAACAAATTTCTCATCTTCAGAAATGCTTTCCTTGCCATTGCCAGTCTACATTTTATATCCTCTCTACTTCGACCATCATCAGTTATTTTGCTCCCCAAATAGCAAAACTCCTTTACTACTTTAAGTGTCTCATTTCCTAATCTAATTCCCTCAGCATCACCCGACCTAATTCCATTATCCTAGTTTTGCTTTTAAACGGGAGCAACGTCGGCATGTTATCAAAGCCAAATGTGACTCCACATGGTCCAATCCCTTGGCCACAAGCCCATCGTTTGGTGTGGATGAGAAATCGAGAGCCATTGCATTGGCGACGAACTTTCTGACGAATCCAGTCTCTGTAATTCGTTGGCCTAGTCTGTATGCATTTCAACAGCTGCCATCTGCAACCCATGGCCCAAAAATCAGTTCTCTTCTCACATCTAGCTTACAGTATCTTTGTTACATTCTCATTACACACAGCTATATTACACGGAGAAATGCTTCTATCGCACGTCACCGCTTTGTATGAGAAAGTAGCTGCTTCCGAAGGTCGGTGAGGGTGATAATGCAAAGATGGCAGGAAGTCTTACGGCTGCCAAATGACGGAGTGACAAAGCAGAGAACGGAACAGAGAAAGCCACGTAATTCACAGTATGAAGTCATTCTTCCGTATCAGCACAGACTGTTACGGCCCAAATACGCAGCAACCCAACAGCTCAGCTGTGATTCATCGAATTTGTGGTAACCCTGCTGTTACAGCACTCGGCGTTCCAATGTGTCATATACCTGTCGTTCTCCACATACACTAGTAAATGACGCAGGAGGTGGGGAGCTATGATCCAATGCCACGCAAGTCAGCTAACGAGTTCGTTATTGTGCTCAGTGTTAACTGCCCTTCTGACCTGCGGTTTGTGGGAGTCATTTCATAGATCATTTTCTGACTTAAGCCAACGAATAAGTTGTATCCTTGATTCAATAAAAACGCAGAAAATCTTAAATGGATATTGAATTCGACTCTTACTTTATTGCCGAGATAAATGACGCAGTTATAAAATAATTGAAGCGGGTGTTATTTATTTTACTCCATCGCAGCTCAGTGACAGTTCTGGTCATAGAATACTTGAGTAATGATTACAAAACCAGCGGCTGTATTTGAAACTACCTCCGTTTATTCTTTTTAATACGTTATGTCATCTTCGAGCCCCGAACGTAACCTGCCATCCACAACTGTTTTTATGTGCTGGCGGCCAGCACACAATCCAGTCACAACATTTTTTCATGGTTGTGCAACATACTAGAAATTATTACCGGTGGGGCCTGAGTAGAGAGTGAGGCTTGCAGCTCGGTTTTGTACGTTTTTCTTGAAAAACTCGCAGGCTGTGGCCTCTAGCGAAAACGTATCCCAGTACAAACTTTAACAACGTTAAATTTGGTACAAAAAAGATACCGTTCTTTTTCCTGTAAGACTAATAGCTTGCGGGTAGCGAGCGAGAGAATATGAAAATCTCGCGCCTGGTTTTTGAAGGCCAGGCGTAACATTACGGGCTGCATAAAACTGTATCGCTAGGGTGGCTGAATCACTCTGCAAGTCAGTGACTTTCCAGACAGTATTAGGCATTGGGAAAGCAAACAAACAGAATGCGCTTCAGCTTAAAGAGGCAACAAACCTCCTTTACACTGAGTATAAATGGTAAATTTATAAATTGTGCAACAAACACAAAGTTTTTAGCGATGATTATTAATTGTCAACTGGCATGAAATGAACACACAAAGAGGCTGGCAAAATGAATGTCATTAGTATGTTTTGCTCTTATGTTTCTCTCATCAGTTTGTAACAGTCTTTGCTTTGTATTTACGTGTTATTCCTATGTACACTCAGTCCTTAGCTATTGGATTCTTTTCTGGGGATCGAAGGCACAAAACCGAGATATAGTTTTAAACTGGCGAAAAGGGCCGTAAGAATAGTAACTTAGAGTTGGGCTCATTGTAAAAACTATATTTTTATTGCAGCAAGTGAGTACATCTTCCAATCTGATCTGCATATTAGGGAAAACAATACTATGTACTTCACTAACAGTTATACACATAATCATTGATGAAGAGCCAGTTTGGACATTTTACCAAGGAAAAATAAACAGAAAGTACCAAACAGCAAACAATGAAACTGTATAATAAATTTCAAGAAGAGATTATAACGACTACTAAAATACATCTGTTTAAAAAGGCAGCTGAAACGTTCTTCATGTGTAATGCATACCGCTCGTACACAATCAGACATTACTTAGAGGGTTCAGAGTGGTTGTTACTAATGATAAAGAATAACTACAACACCTTGCTATATTATCATATTATAACGCTTTTGCAAGAAAATCATTTGCCATAGCTACAGTGCATGACAGTAACGTCTCGCCATTCTGTTGAGTTCATGCCGCTCTTCACACGGGAAGCTGACTCATTTTTCAGGTGGACTGACGGGAGAACATGAAACGAGCTTGTGGAATGATGGCATATTTACAGGCATAATGGATTTAGTGTAAGGAACATAGCAGCAAGTTCATGATTCCGGAGTCACCAGTGGACGTCCTTGATGTGAGAGAAAAACAGTGCCAACCGAATGAGAGGATTCAATTGTTAAGACAGTGAGCTAATATTCTGAAGGACTGAGCTTGATTTCTCTGGCCGTCCTAATTTAGGTTCTCCGAGGATTTCCTAAGTGGTTTCAGGCAAATGCTGGGATATTTCGTTCATTAGGGCTCGACCGACTACCTGTCCTCTCTTCCACTTTCGTATTAATATTATTGTAAGATAATTCCTAAATGAATAAACAAATAAATGAAATAATTAAAATATCAGCTTGGCATTATTTACGATTCCTAAGAAATTTTTTTTTCTCCCTGATTTGAAATTGTTTCTCATGAACTGCCGTTGCAAAATGATGCAGAGCAATTGGTGTTTGTATATGAGGACCTTTTGCGTAACTCATTTGACATGAAATCTCAGTAATAGCATGCGGCAGTTTTAGGTACGTAGAAAAAAAAAAGAAAAATTAGAATCACTTTAGCACTAATTCTTCTGGCGATTAAAAGACGTATTTTCAAACGTAATTGCACTCTTTTAATTTAAGGACTCCGCTACACTCGATAGAAGATTACGAATTTTTTACCTGAGCACATTGATGTTGATGCAGCACTCAAACCCCCAAACTGCAGCAAAATTCCAGTGTTGTTTTGAATATTGACACCAAATGTTGCTTTGAATTTACGTTTCTCAGATAAATACAAGCATACCTGAAAAATTATCAGGCAACAACAAAGAGTGACGCGTTTGCTACTTAAGATTGTATTCACACAGGTACCCAACCGGTTTCACCTCGATCTTTGCAGAATGGTACAGTTTCTTTTAGAGGGACCGTGGACTTGCTACCATCCGTGGCCACCGAAAAGGCGCACAGCTACTGTTGTGTACTGGAGTTCTGGGTCGCGTAAAATGCCTTTCCATTACACAGGAACAGCTATTAAACTCATTTTTTCAGTAAGTTCACTACTGTACTACATAAGGTAGGTTAGTCAACCTGCGCCATCGCCCAGTGTATAGAGAGTTCAGATCGGACTTTGAAGTGTCGTTGGATGCATGAGGAAACTGATTGATATGGATGTAACTGCTTCACTGTGTGCCATTATTAACGCAGTGAGAGAAAACACTATTGCCATGCATTTGTCAAAATATACTCTAGCATTCCAGAATCAACTATGTATCTTTCTACGGATATCCGCCCGCGATAGCCTCCATCGGTGGCAATGAGAGTGTACATGCTCGGAAGCGTTATTCTGTGACACACTGTCGCCAGTACCAGTGCTGTATTGCAGGGGAATAAATACGTGTACGCGCTGCCAAGTGGTACGGTAACTTTTGAAGTGACCTAGGTGCCGGACGGTTGTGTTACAAAAGAAAACTCACGGCACCTATACCATTTACGACGCCGATAAGCTCCCAAAATTGCGTGGTTTCCCCAAAGTAAATAGATGCTCTGAAATGAAAAGATGTTAACGGATTGGTGAAAATGAACCTAAGAAAACGTACGGACGATTTTTAGTTTAATTGTACGTTGTCAGTCCATGATAAATTAGAATCAAATGCAGTAGAATTTGACAGAGTATAGTTTAAGGAATGAAATCAAAACAAAGACATTGTCCTCAATCTGAGATGGTCTGTATGTTTTCAGGCGTCCGGCAGTGATTGTTCCGCATCCACACGTGTATGTGTGTGTGCGGGAGGGGGGGGGGGGAGGGGGGGTTAGCAAGGGAGGGGGGCAGTACGGGACACATGCCCTATCCTGAAATACGACGGGTATAGACTTTTTTATTCATTACAAATTCCTCACACCGGTTCCCGAAAGATCACCGAAGTTAAGCGCTGTCGGGCGTGGTCGGCACTTGGATGGGTGACCATCCAGGCCGCCATGCGCTGTTGCCATTTTTCGGCGTGCACTCAGCCTCGTGATGCCGATTGAGAAGTCAAGAATACCATCATAACGACCGGGAGAGCGGTGTGCTGACCCCACGCTCCTCCTATCCTAGCTGAGGATGACACGGCGGCCGGATGGTCCCGATAGGCCACTCGTGGCCTGAAGACGGAGTGGAGTACAAATTACTCACACATTTCCAGCAGTGAGTTTCTGCGGTTCTACTAAACCGCACATTTAGCATTGTCCACCGAAGTAGGAAATGCTGTGACTTGAGCAACCTCTGTATTGTTGTGAGCGGCGTTACCTCCAGGTGCTGCTATAAGGTTAACGTTGAAACTTGAGACAGATAAATATGATATGGTAGCGGAGCTTGTAATGGGTTCGGTTTTTAAGAGAACTGTCGGAGATAGGAAATCCCAAGTGACCAACGCTTGCAGATGTTGCGGCTTCTGTCGGTTCTCTTTTAGAAGAACGAACGTAGCGGTAGAGGCGGTAGATACTGAATTGGCTGCACGAATTCCGATTCTCAATTAACAGATATTAGGTTACTGCATAAGTTCACAGCATTTTGTTTTGCATGTTGGTATTTCGGTTGCTATCGTTTATTTATGGCTGAAATGACTCTGAGCACTATGGGACTTAACATCTCAGGTCATCCGTCCCCTAGAACTTAGAGCTACTTAAACCTAACTAACCTAAGGACATCACACACATCCATGCCCGAGGCAGGTTTCGAATCTGCGACCGTAGCGGTCGCGCGGTTCCAGACTGAAGCGCCTAGAACCGCTCTGCCATACTGGCCGGCTATTTATTGCATGTCATGTTTTTATTTGTAGTTCACTGTTATGTTGTCCTCCCCCAGTAGCGCCGGCACGGTAGCTCAGCGTGTTCGGTCAGAGAGCTGGATGGCCTCTGTAATAAAAAAACTGAGTGGAAGGATCAGCGAACGAATTTCAACGGATGTCATGTGACGTCCGCAACGAGCAAACAGAACGATCAACAACGAACAGCCGGCCGGTGTGGCCGAGCGGTTCTAGGCGCTTCAGTCTGGAACCACGCGACCGCTACGGTCGCAGGTTCGAGTCCTGCCTCGGGCATGGATGTGTGTGATGTCCTTAGGTTAGTTAGGTTTAAGTAGTTCTAAGTTCTAGGAGACCGGTGACCTCAGATTTTAAGTCCCATAGTGCTCAGAGCCATCATTCATTTGAATCAACAACAAACAAAATGAAAAAAATGGTAGCAGAATGGTCAGCGTGACGGATAGTCAATCCTCTAGACCCGGGTTCGATTTCCGGCTAGGTCGGGGAATTTTCTCCGCCTAGGGACTGGGTGTTGTGCTGTCATTATTATCCCTTCATCCTCATCGACTGCAGGTCGCCGAAGTGGCGTCACATTGAAAGACCGGCACCCGGCGAACGGCCTGCCCGACGGGGCCCTACCCATACGATTAAATCAATAAACTGTTTTGTTGATGTTTGAGTTTACATATTGTCGTTTCCCCATTCGGAGATAGTGAGAGGAGCTGTCGACTCTAGAAAATGGAGTGCGAAGTGGAGAAGTCGAAATATTTCCGACATATTCTTCTACTTGAGTTCAATCGAGGGGTGATTGCAGCGCAGGCAATCATAGGCATTTACACAGTGTATGGGGATTATGCTATTGAACACAGCGAGGCAACAAAATGGTTTTCTCGTTCTAAGGAGGATCGTTTTGACATTAGTGACTCTCCATATTCAGGAAGACATTCGGGGTTTGATGAAGATCGTTTAAATGCATTAACCCACAATGATCCATGTCAGTGTACTCTACAAATGGCAAATGTGATCAACTGTGATCATACCACCACCGTGCGATAGTTCCATCCTATGGAGAATGTTCAAAAATCGGGTGTATGGGTACCAAATGCTCTAAGCCGAAATCACATATGTCAGCTGGTGGTCATATATGCACCTCTGCTTGCTCGTCAACAGTTGGCTCGTGAACAACACTAGTTGTTTCTATCCTGTATCATTACTAGTGATGATAATGGTCTCTTTATGCTAACATAAGGAAAATAAAGGAATAAATGAGCCCAAACAAAGCAGCAACTCCTCGTCCAGAGACCTGCACGCATCCACAAAAGATAATCTTATACCGATTGTGGAAAGCGACAGTGTGGTATACTACCAACTGCTTCCCCGAGGTCGAACTATCACTGCTGACCGTTATTGTAAACAACTGAGACGTCTTACAGACGCAATCCAAGAACAACGCCCAAGAAGTCTGCGTGAAGCAATGCTACTCCACAATAATGCCCGCTCGTATTCTGCCAGACACACACAAAAACTATGCAGGAGCTGGGTTGGGAAGTCATTCCGCACCCACCTTATTCACTTGATCTTGCGCTCTCAGATTTTCACATTTTCCACTCTCTATCTAACAACCTTTTTTGATGAAAATGCGCTCCGAACTTGGCTCGATGAGTTCTTCGGCTCAAAACCATGTGATCTCCACAGTCGCAGAATCGAAAGGTTACCTCAGCGTTGACAGACTGTTGAAGATGGTGAAGCAGAATATATTATTGACGACTAAAGTCTCTGCTATATGTATCTATTGTGTGTGTGTGTGTTTTTTTTTAAACGCTATGAACTTATGCACCAACCCAGCACGTTTAACCTTACCTGCTAGTCTTCCGCTTTCTTGGCCGTTGCCAGCATCAGACATCACCTCTTCTAGCAGGGTTTCTGATTATTGATTAAAGGGTTGTAGGAGGCAAAATGAGACTTCTGCAGACCAGAAGTTGGACAGATCTGGTAAAGGCTTGCATATATTTCCATAAACACCCACATGGAAATGCGAGGTAGCCTACTATAATTAAACTTGCTGCAGGAGAAGACAAATGGAACAACTGTGTGATATAAACAAGGGTTCTGTTAGCTCGTCCAACCCTTGATCAGAAAGGAAAGAGAGCAATGACGAACAAATTGTAATGGTTACTATCCACTAGAAGTCCGCCTGCTTAGCTTGGTGGTAACGTGCTTACCTCCCATGCAAGCGGGCACGGGTTCGATTCCCAGCCGGTTTGGAGATTTTCTCCGCCCAGGGATTGGGCGTTGTGTTGCCCTCATCATCATTTCATCCTCATCACTGGCGCGCAAGTCACCAAATGTGGCGTCGACTGAAATAAGACTTGCACTTGGCGGCCGAACATCCCCGGTTGGAGCCTCCCGGCCACCAATGCCATACTCTCATTTCATTTCATCCATTAGAAAGGTTAAACTGAAGCACAGGCAGGGGCAATACAAAGCAAGATCGCACAGGTTTGTAGCACGTCCCCGATGTTATTCTATCCTCACAATGAGCAAGCAGTAAAGCAAACCAAAGAAACATTTGGAGTAGCAATTAATGTGCAGGGAGAAGAACTGAGAAACGATGAGGTTTGTCTATGGTACTGTAATTCTTTTAGAAACAGCAAAGGACTTGGAAGAGTACTTGAAAGGGATGGGCTGTGTTTCGAAAGGAGAAAATAAGATGAACATCAACAAAAGCGAAAGAAGGACAATGGAATGTAGTCGAGTTAAATCAGAAGTTGCTGAGAGAATGAGATCAGGAAACGACACACTAATAATAGTAGATTGGTTTTGCTATTTCGGCAGCAAAACAACTGATTCTGGACGAAGTACAGAGGATATAAAATGTAGGCTGGCAATTGTTAGAAAAGCGTTTACTAAGAAGAGAAATTTGTTAACATCGAATATAGACTTAAATGTTACGAAGTCTTTTCTGCAGCTCTTTGAGTGGAGTGTAGCCTTGTACGGAAGCAAAGCGTGGATGATAAACAGTTTGGACAATAAGAGAATGTAAGTTTTGAAATGTGGTGTTACAGAGTAATCCTGATGATTAGACAGGCTGATCGAGTAACCAATGAGGAGGTACCAGTTGGAATTGGGGAGACAAGAAATTTGTGCTACAACTTAACTAAAAGTAGAGATATGTTGATAGAACACATTCTGAGACACCAAGGGATCACGAGTTTAGTTTTTGAGGGAAGTGTGGGGGCTAAAAATCGTAGAGGGAGACCGAGAGATGAATATAGTAAGCAGATTCAGAAGTATGTAGGTTGCAGCAGTTATTCGGAGATGAAGAGGCTTGCACAGGATAGAGTAGCATGGAAAGCTGCATCAAACAAGTCTTCGGACTGAAGACTATAACAGCACCAACTGTCAATGGTTACCGCATGCTCGTCTGAATATCCAGTCTAATTTCAAGAAATGAATAGCATATTAAAGTGGCCATCAATTCGCTTTTACAGGGGGACGTTATTAAAGAAACTATAGCAGCTATCACTTCAAAAGATTTCGAGGTCAAAACAGTAACTGTTTCAGAAGAGTTGATTCAGTATTTGTTTATAGCATTAGCAGACTAATTTTTCCACTTATTCCACTAAGCCAATTATAGTCATTGCATAGAACTAGACACGTTCGTATCACAGTTTTTTATGCACCATGAAGAGACTATTCCAGCGTCTTGTTTGATAGTGCACTGTGTTCTTTAGAATATCAGTACTATGTGACTGTCCTTTGTTTTACTCCTTGAGGGAAATCCACTAATTACTCCAACAAAAAAGTAAAATAATCACCACGAATTAAAAGTGTGTATTTTTCCTAAGACGTTATTTCGTCAAGGATAAATAACTGCTAATTTGCCTTTGTGAACTTTTGGTTTCTATTTCCTTTTAGTCTCATCATATATAAAGAAAAAGAAAATGATAGAGTTGTATTTTTGTGTATTTCAGTTTGTTTATAGTGGCACGGTATATTGTAGATACGTTTCATTTACCGTAGAAAATTACCTTACTTTCTGTGTTGCACAAAATTTCACAGAAAGCCGGTCCAATTCTGTAATGGCAACAACCCTGTTTTCATATGTTTATATACGAGTACATACAGATACGTGCGCACTTGCTGCAATGTTACTTCTTTGTAATATAGACAGCCTAAAAATAATCAAGGTAAGATAATAATCCTGCTGTACGTATAATGGATTCCTAAAACGAACAGAAGAGTCTATTTAAATATATTCAGTCCTTTTACGCCCAATTGTTTCGTTTTGCAATTTGATCAATAAATTTCACTTTTTTTTACTCTCGACCACTGCCAATTAAGCTGATCGACAACTTGACTGATTTTTACAGTCAAGATTATTATGGGATTGGGTATGGACACTACAAAGCATGTGTTGGCTTTGTTCTGGGGGCCCTGCCTGAGCTTGCCCCACCCTGTAGCTTCCCCCACCATGTAGCTTCTCCCACCACGACTTCTCCCACTACTGCCTATGAGCCCCCACTATACGACTCCTCCTACAGTACGAAGAACGCGGTTGACATTCAGTTTCAGTAAGATCTCGGTGAATAGTGCGACTAGTCTTAGCTATTCGAAGGGCGTCTTAGTGCTTTGCTCGAGTTCCAGTCGGTTTCATAGTGTCAGTTGGATCACTCTATAGGGCATTATGTCGTCTGAGCCTGGCAATGAATTAGGATCGAACGCAGTTATGTGCTACTTTCCTTGTCTTCCATACTACCTCAGATATCAGATTGGGTTTGATATACTTGTTAACCCTCCTGATGCACAAACGGATCCATCTGTGGCCGGTCAACCTCCGCGCTTGATTCATGTTGAGCTTTACTTCCCAGATGGTATTATCTGCAATCCTGCAAACTTCGATGAAATGCCAAATCCTCTTTCATTCGGAGATGGTGCGCCACATTTCTACCCTCCACTCCCTGATGTCCATCCACCAATGCACCCAGATAATCCACATCCAACCGAGTCGTTTTATCGTCAACTACGCCAGCAAGCTATGATGTTGCAAGAACAACTTTATACTCGTGTGCTTGTAGATATCATAAATGGCCAGCCTGGGGAATTTATGGTAATTGATGACACACCATACGATGTCATTCCTCATTGTATAGAGTGCAATGAGTTTCACAGAGAGTCAGAACTTGTTCACATGCAACGACCCCGAGGTGTTCCAAAACGCAAGCGCTCAAAGCAGTCGCACAAACAGTCAGGGCGTTCACTTCAGCGTCCATCAAAGTCCAGATCCACAGGTCAGCAGGATACATCACATGCAGCACCACACACAGCCGGTGAAAGTGTCACCACAGGCCCCAGTAAGTATAATATAATGCTTTTGAAAATTTTCAGATAACAATTTAAGCATATTACGCTACATATTATCTGTAGATGTCTTTGTAATGCTTCTCGTAATTGTATTACTATATTCATGACTTGCACTAGAGATCTGCCAGACTAGTAAATTTCGATGCTACTACATGGAGACAGCTAGTGAATACATTGTTGCCAACAAGGTTTGAAGTAGTTGTGTTATGTGATCGCTGAAAACCTTCCTTAATCACTAAAGAAATTTGTATTTTTGAGAGAATGTAGTATGATTTCTAAGTCTACTTTATGATTTTGGATTCGCAAGATGTACTAATCGCTTTCGAGTGTGATTCAGACTGAAGAAATGCACACTTACGATTTCAAAATACTAAAGCAAACTAATAATCGTAAAGAATATATTTCTTATATTTGTAGTGTGTTATTCTGAAAGGACTGTATCGTAAACCAGAATCTGATATTTCCTGCGCATTTCAGTTTGTCTCTCTTTCAAAATTGAGTATACTATTTCCTGTATTTTCCACTCATTCACCTCTAGTTTTCCCCTCTGTGACGAAATTACAATGATATGAAGTTATGTTCATATTTAGTGAAAAACCACCATGTTACTTATTTATGATATTCGTTTGCTTTTCTGCAATGTGTAACAACAAATACTTTATCTAACATTTACGGAGATAAGTTCTGCTAGAGACAATATGAAAACATAAAAAAATACCTGCCATCACACAGTAAGTGGTATTTAATTTGAAACTGCACTACTAGTTGTGGACATGTACTTATTAAAATAACATGCTACCTACTACCACTCAGTAAGTGGTACCTAATTTGAAATTGCACTACTAGTTCCAGCTACATACCGTACATGAATTGCTAATTCAAGTTTATGAAAATATCTGAATTTCCAGTAAGGAAATCTTAATGAAACTGTGATAAGTCATAATTGTCAAACCTCTATGTTCAGCTGTATTTTGGGAACTCAAAATCCCTCAGTGATTAACAAATAATTTGCACAAAATATGAATCTTCACACATGAATGTTACTAGTTCATGAGTCACAGAGGCACATCAACATACTTCATTTAATTCTTTACTACAGCCCAGAAAGAATATAAAAGGAAATTACAATAATTTAACAGCATTGCAGAGCATAGAGAATCTGAGAAATATTTATTTACTTATAATTTCTTTTTTATTCTATGCTTAAACATTTTCATTGTATGCAATCTTACTAGGTGTGCTGTACTAAACTAGTTATCAGTGAGTTAGCTGTAGTAAAGGATTTGTTAGAGGTCTATGTTTGGTAAGCAATTCATACAGAAAGTAATGGAGTTGCTCACAAGAATGATAATAGCTGCCAGTCCTCACTTGTTTATCAGTCTTGAACGGACCTTACAATGTGTCATTATGGGAATATAAGCACAGTATGTCATAGGTGGCTTTACAAACTGTGTCTTTGAAGTGTCTTGCAGTTAATATATTTTTTCTATATTTGCCCACAGATTTTATATGCCATTTATTGCAATAACTGTGACATAATCTAGTCCTGTGGGTTTGTTTTTTTCAGAAAAAGATCTGCAAAAGCGCAAAAAGCGTACAGTGACTCAACAGTTGCCAGAGGAAGATGGGTTACATGAAATAGCGACAGGAATACAAAACAAAAATGTTTCCACTCAGGCTGCTGTTGCAACCACCGAAAAGGCAATGGCTCGTTTGACTATACAAGGTAAGAATAATGAGGGAAATTTAGTTCAGGACAATGAAAAGCTTTATGCAGATGGAAATGTTGATAACGACAACTAGATGGATGCAAATTTAGCAACATTGCGAATCTTGTCACACATCCTGCACTCAACGTCATGAGGAATTTTATTTGTATTTTATGTTGCCGGTCAAGTCAATTATGTTGTGAAACCAGAACTGACATTTTGTCTGCGCATTTCGGTGTTAAGTATTTCCCTTTCAGCATTGTGTATTTAACACTATTTCCTACGTTTTATACACATTCAGCTCGATTTTTCTGTTCTGTGATGCAATTACAATGATGTGAAGTTATGTCCATAGTTAATGAAAATCAACCAAGTGTATTTGTTTATGAAATTTGTTTGCTTTTCTGCAACATACAATAGCAAATACTTTATACAACATTTTAACAGATGAGTTCTATTAAAAGGAGTATGAAATATCTGCTGTCACTCAGTAAGTGGTGCTGTCCCTATTTGAAATGGCACTGCTAGTTACTGACTTGCACTCATTAGTTGCAGCCACATGCATAAATTTCTAATTCAGGTTAACGAAAATATCTAAATTTCCAGTAAGCAAATCTTAATGAAACTGGGCACAGTCATAATGGTCAAGCTTCTATGTTCATCTGTATTTTGGGAAATCAGAATCCCTCAGTGAATCAGAAATAATTTGCACAAAATATAAATTTCCACACATGAATGATATTAATTCACGAATCACAGATGCACATCAACATACTTCATTTATATTTTTGCTGCAGTTCACGATACAACATAAACGGAAATTTTAACAATTAATAGCATTATGGAGTATACAGCACCTGAGAAATATTTGTTTACTTGTAATTCATTTTTTTCTGCTAAGCTTAACTTTTTTCATTGTATGTAACCTTACTAGCTGTGCTATAGTAAACCAGTTGTCAGTGAGTTACATGTGGCAAATGATTTGTTGAAAGTCCATAACATCTTCTATGTTTGACTTGTGACTCAGAGAGAACAACATGGAGTTTCTCACAAGAATGATAACTGGCAGATGTCACTTGTTTTTCAGTCTTGAAAGAACCTTATAATGTGTAATTATGAGAAAATAAGCACAGAATGCTATAGGCAGCTTTACACAGTGTATCCCTAAAGTGTCTTACAGTTAATATATTTTTTGTGTACTTACCCACAGATTCGACACGCCATTTATTACAATAACTGTGATGTACACTATACCTGTGGTTTCTTTTTTTTTCAGAAAACAGTCTGCAAAAGCAAGAAAAGCCTACATTGACTCAACAGTTGCCAGAGGAAGAAAGGTTACATGAAATAGCAACAGGGATACAAGACAAAAATGTTTCCACTGAGGCTGCTGCTGCCACCATAAAAGATGAAATGGATCGTTTGAATTCGCATGAAGAGAATGATGATGGAAATGTCGTTCAGGACAACGAAAAGCTCGGTGAAGATCCAAATGTCGATAACAACAAATAGATGGATGCAAATTTAGCAACATGATGAATCTTTTCACTCATCCTGTTCTCAACGCCATGGGGAATTTTATTTGTATTTTAGACATTTTGGCAAATTACGGCTTCTAAAGTAATGTACGTAACTTTATTTACCACACAGGAGGCGTTTCAGAGATTTATGTAAGCATGCATGTGGTGTCTGGCTCAGGTTTTTTTAAATGTAAACATGAAAAAATCATTTTTACGCTATGAGTAGAGTTTTGTAGTGTAAAGATTGATTGAAAGCTTTTCAGATGATGATAGAACGTTTAGCAAATAGAAAAAGTGCTCAACCATCTGAAAGTTATCTACCAGGTGTCTACAGTGTCAACTAGTTGTTTATTAAGATGACATGTAGCATTTTATACTAATGTATACTTATTGCCTGGTACCTGCATTCTGTGGTGGTATGAATAAGAAGGTTGTCCAACCACAGTTATTGTGATTTCTATTGAACAGCGATCTTTCAACAGTGGTTACATCATTTTCCACTGCTGTGTAAAATACTTGTGACTTTGACATGTGTGCTTCACTCATACCTGTTAATGAATTAAAAAACTAAGTAAAATGTTCATTTAAAGCAGGAAACATATGATATAGAATTGCTATGTTACTAGAATTTTGACAGAATACATTACTGTTTGATGAACAAGCTTAATATGGAAACTTGTATTGGAGTTGTAACTGCTGTCAGATTATTGTTATTGTAGAATTACTGTAGGTAGAAGAGGGAATTATAGAAAATTATAGTTGGAAATTGAAGTAGATATTTCAGTTAAATAGACTGTTGTAATCATGTAATTGACATTTGGATGTGATAGATAATATCTGACTGATGTAGCTGTGTAGTTTCTGTGCTACAATTGGGTTTGATTTCATGAATTATCAATTTATTGGTTGTTATAAGTGACTTGTAAAATTTTTGTGAGAATTAAGTAAAAAATGGGTGTCAAAACCATTTTTTATACAATGTGAGAAACGAATGCTTAGCTTCTATATTACATACAGTATCATACATGACAGTTAATTATAGCCTTTTATGGTATAACCAAATATACTGATAAATTTCTAATTGGATAAAGATAAATTTGTGGGTAATGTGTTTTCTCTAAATATATCATGTGTATATTACTATGAATCCTAAAATGATAACTAATGAAATTTTGGCATTACATAGTTCTACTTACTGGTAATCCTTTTTCTATGACTCTTCTAAAAACTGAAGTTGCTGAGCACCTGTACTGCTATAAGTATGCTAACAATGTGTAAAACATATAGTTTGACACTTGTTCATATATAGAAACTAGTTATCCTTGATATATTTGTGAAAATACTTATGGAATTGGAAATTTCATTTGAGCTGTATTTTTTCTAATTAGTTTTTTCTTATAATATTATATTATATCTGTACGTTTTTCATTAAATAAAGGATCAATACCCTGAACAAAAACTCTTTTGTGTAATTATTTTCTTATTGCTTTTTAGGCAACTGGTAAGCAATAACATATCTAAATAAAAGCTGGAAGGCCTCTGCAACATATGCTGAGGGCTATCACAGAGAAAATTAATATTGGTACTAAGACTGAAGACCAAGTGAGGTAACGCAGTGGGTAGCACAATGGACTCCCATTCGGGAGGATAACGGTTCAATCCCGCATCCGGCCACCCTGATTTAGGTTTTCAGTGATTTTCCTAAATCGCTCCAGGCAAATGTTGCTATGGTTCCTTTGAATGGGCATGGCCGACTTCCTTCCCCATCCTTCCCTAATCCGGTGAGACCTATAACCTCGCTGTTTGGCCTCCTCCCCCAAACAACCCAACCCTAATAAGACCGTACATCCCCATGAACGACACAGTGAGTGCAATTTGCACATTATTCATTTCATTATGAACAATATTAATGTTTGTGTTAAAGATGCTACCATAAACGTAGTGTCAGGATTTTCTGCAGTATTAACTAAAATTATATACGTAATATTTTTTACATAAGCAAAACAGAGATAAAAACGTTCATAGATAACTAGTAAAGTTACTCGGTCAGAGAAAACAGGTGCTATTTCTAGAAACTTTTGCAGGTATGTCTTCACATTTGCAGTACATATTTTATGTATGTATATGCAGAATAAAAAGTATATTTTTTCTAGCTAATATAACGATCATCAAGAATATATGCAGATTTTCTTATACTGTATTGCTTGGAAGATTCAGGACAAAAATCAAAAAAGTAATCTTTCATTAAATGACTTTTAGCACCAAATAATTAGACCAATATCTAAGTTAGAAAAATAATGTTAAAATCATTTATAACATGAGTTTATCAGTTTTGTAAGTGAAAAATTACCGTTCTTTTGGTTTAGTAATTTCATGAATCTCATGCTGAAGGTAAATGAAGAAAATATATTTGTAAAACACACTATTGTTTTGGCAGCACATCAGTTTTAAAGTAGTATTAAAGTTTCAGTGTATTCAGGAAGCTATTACTTCATTATCTTTTTTACATGCTTTGTTTAAGTTTGTTCTTGTATGTCTCTGTCATAGTTTTCTCATTACCAATATTATAATGAGATTTGGCTGTAAAACTTGCTCAACTGCAAATATTCTCGTGAATGGATGGGGTCACTACATTTCTTGAAACTATGCTTACTGAATGAAAGTTTGTTATGTCACTGAGAAGAGGACACCAATTTTATTACTATGACGTGATGCATAATAACACAAAAATCTAAAAAATGAATACCATACAGTTCACAAAAACTGTGCCTATTGTAAAAAATAGTCTCTCTCACTGAAAAAGGCACCTATTACAACAATTCACATTCATTTTCCAGTGCTTTTTTTCAGTACAAATTCAATATAGTCACCAATGCTCTAGATATAACACACACATTACTATTAGAATCTCTTGTTCACTAAAACACATATTTGCTCAGTTACTGGATTCTTAGCAAAATTTCTGAAACCTCCTATCGTAAACTGATACTATACAACATGAAGTAGTAGAAAGTAAATAAAAGGAGCGCAGGTGCGTCACTTAAAGGCAAACAACGAGAACGCTGTAGTTGGTTTCTCAACAGCAGTAACACATTTTATGAACATATTTGAGTCTATTTAGAAAGTTAAGAAATTCTGATTTACAATCCATAGAAAATGTTTTTAATCGTTCAAGCAATAAGTGACCAAGGAAACGTCAGCCACTCGCATTTATACCTCGGGTCCACATTCATAGAGCTGACGTGACAACACAGTGGCCACATAAAATCGTGTAAGAGGCTCACTGACATGTTGAAAATAAACAGTAGCACTATATAAAGGCTGGACTGGTCACAATTAAAAATTCATGTTTGAAAATGTAATGACTTTATTGCTCGTAATATAATGTGTTTCGGACTTTGCAGTCTTTAGATGTCTGTGATAAAGTACCAAAGATACATGGAAATTACAAAACCAAATCAGAACAGTGAACTACAAGAAGAAAGCTCAGTTGTTCACACAAGGTGCTTCAGGCAAAAACATGCCTAGCAGCATGATGCTGCACGTAGATATAAAGCTTACAAGATGTGTACATAACAATCGTTAGCAGACTAGTGAAAAAATCTTTAACATGAAACTTACAGGTGAACATTCATGCCAGATGTCAGCATAGCAGTGATGGTGGCGCCATACCTCTTCGTAATTCACAACAGAGTCCAAAAAATTAAATCATAAAAATACAATGGTCAAATATACATAAAATTATAACAGGAAGCAAGACTGCAAAAGATTTTTTTAGTTTATAACGAGGACAGGAAAGAAAAAGCTGCATGGCTACCGTCAGGTGGCAAAGTAGTAGCAAATATGATGACGTACTTCGTCAAGATTGATAGTGAATTTTAACTATGAGAAGTACTAGATATGAGTATGTAGTTCAACAACAAAATAATTAGTTACAAACTTTAAAATGTAAAATAAAATCCAATAAACGAAGACATATTGGCTGTTATCAGGTAGCAGAATAGTAGCAACATTGACGCTGTACATCGTTGTAGCTGAAAATGGCTATATTAAAAGCTAAACAAAAAATAATACATAATCACAATGCAAATAAAAAACGAATGAACAGAGTCATATTGACTGACGTCAGCTTGTAATAAAAACTAACAGATGAAAGAAGGACAAGAGCTATGGCGAGCGTCTTTACAAAGGTTGTAAATGCATAGAAACAGAACAAAGTAAACAAATATATCGTGATACAAAGACGCGAACCTTTCTAAGGAACATAGGTAGCAATCTGTTACTGCTAGTATAAAAAGTGAAGACGTATGAAAATGAGAATAAGATACAATTTCTAAGAAAAAAGAATCAGTGCATCAAATGCAGACTTGTCAATGGTATTAATTATATAACGAGGAAATATTGTTGTATAGAAGGAGCTATCACGTCATGCTGCATATCGTTGATCTACATTTGAATGTTAATCTCCAATTTATAACTAAAGTATTTACTCTACACATACGGAGAAAATATTGTACTACTCCACTGGGGTTACTATGACGTGCTCTAGAAACAAAGACAAACCTTTACTACTCACCAAACCGTCAACACGAGGTCTGTAAGCATTACGAAGCATGCTCTGTGTCCATCTTTTACATCATCATGCCATAAAGAAATACTGAAAAAAAAGAAAATTTCATTCATGTACAACTTAATTTGTCTTGCTACGTGATATCTCAGTAGGCACATAGGGCACACGTTGTCGACATCATGATCGCCTTACTCCCAAAACTGCCATCCGATCTAGCCACCATAACTTGCCTTCTAGATGGGTAAGAAGAAACGTCTTTTAATAATTCATTTTTTTTTCAGTGCGCTATTCAAGTGTAGAATGTGGATGTGTGAAGAAAGTTACCACTAGTGCACAATAGTAAGAAAAAAAATACTGGGGCACTGTGCTGGCTATGAATGTTGTAAATCGGCCATGTGGTAAATTAATATTGGCCTCTGGTTTTGGAATACTGAAGTAATTCACATCCTGTATCCATGTATGTGTTAGTACCATATCTCAAAACTTGCCTATAATTTTACATAGAGAGACTACATAGCACCAAGGTGTGTGAGGTGCTGCGTCGCCTGACTCTCTCAACACACACACACACACACACACACACACACACACACACACACACACACACAGAGAGAGAGAGAGAGAGAGAGAGAGAGAGAGAAACATCACTAGCCCTGATGATGCATGTCAGATACCACACAACTAGCATACGTCTTGACGCAGTGCATGCATTATCGTCACAATTTAGTGAAATACTACACTGAGACTGAGGGAGGTAGCGCAGTGGTTTGCACACTGGACTCACATTCGGGAGGACGACAGTTCAAACCCACATCCGGCCATCCTGATTTCGGTTTTTCGTGATTTCCCTAAATCCCTTCAAGCAAATTCCAGGATGGTTCCTTTGAAAGGGCACAGCCAACTTCCTTCCTTATCCTTCCCTAATCCGATGGGACCTCGCTGTTCGGTCTCATACCCAAATTCAACTAGCTACAGTGAGATGACAAAAGTCATGGGATAGCATATGTAAAGATGGTGCTAGTATAGCGTATGCAAGGTATAAAAGAGCAATGCATTGGCGGACCTGTCATTTGTACTCAGGTGATTTACGTGAGAAGGTTTCCAAAGTTATTATAGGCACAAAATGGGAATTAACAGATTTTTTCATGTGTTTGACTTGTTTACCTGCTTTGGGCTGCCTCTACAAATATGACTTAATAATGTTCTACAAACTTTTAGCATTGTACTTGATAATGGCATAAAAGCCGAAACTTGCATAGTACAGAAGATAAATGTAATAATACAGTCAACTGGCTGTTTACTCTCTTAAAAAGTATTGCACGACTGTGGCTCAACGCCCTCGAAAATCCATCAGCCATTGCCAGACTTTGAATGGGGAATAATAGTTGGAGATAAACTCAGGGGATATTCTATTTCGGAAATCCTTAGGGAATTCATATGCTCAGATCCATAGTGTCAATAGTGTGCCGAGAATAGCACATTGCAGGCATTACATCTCACCACAGGCAACGCAATGGCCGACGGTCTTCACTTAACGACCGAGAGCAGCGGCGTTTGCGGATAGTTATCAGTGCTAACAGACTAGCAGCACTGCGTGAAATAACCTCAGAAAGCAATGTGGAACGTACGACAAACATGTCTGTTAGGACAGTGCCACGAAGTTTGGTGATAATGGGATATGGTAGCAGGCGACCAACGCAAGAGCTTTTGCTAACAGCACATCGCCTGTAGTGCCTCTTCTGGGCTCGGGACCATATCGGTTGGACCCTAAGTGGCTGAAAAATTGTGGCCTAGTGAAATGAGTCCCGATTTCAGTTGGTAAGAGCAGATGATACAGTTCGAGTGTGGTGCAGACCTCCCCCCCCCCCCCCCCCCCCCCCACTTAATGTACCCAAACAACGACGGAATTTTTATGGACAACAGTGCGTCATGTTGTTTGCGACCGGTTTGAAGAATATTATGGACAATTGGAGGAAATGATTTGGTTACCCATATAGCCCGACGTGGGACATAATCGACAGGTCAGTTAGTGCACAAAATCTTGCACCAGTAACACTTTCACAGTTATGGTCGGCTATAAAGGCAGCATGGCTCAATATTTCGGCAGGGGATTTCCAACGACTTGTCGAGTCCATGCTACGTCGAGTTGCTGCACTAGGCCAGAAAAATTGAAGTCCGACACGATATTAGGAGGTATCCCATGACTTATGTCACCTCAGTTTATAGTGATCGACTATAAGTTCAAATGGTTCAAATGGCTCTGAGGACTATGCGACTTAACTTCTGAGGTCACCACTCGCCTAGAACTTAGAACTAATTAAACCTAACTAACCTAAGGACATCACACACATCCATGCCCGAGGCAGGATTCGAACCTGCGACCGTAGCGGTCGCTCGGCTCCAGACTGTAGCGCCTAGAACCGCACGGCCACTCCGGCCAGCAGACTATAAGTCTCAGGATATTTATCAGAGAACTAAATCGATTGACGACTTCATAACAAAAACAATCCTAGTCAGTTTTTGTCAGTCGTTTTCGCGATTTCAGCGCAATCTTGTTGTCATCACCGAGACTCACAATTTGTTCTAGCCAGATATGGCAGAAACGTCCCTTGTCTTGAGTTCTGCAGCTCAAAAATGTGATGTTTCTACAAAAACAGCCCGTGTCAAAATAATATTTGACAAAAACAGCCTTTGTCTTTTGACAAGCAGGCGACAATGCAACCTCAATGTTCATTGTCGCTCTCGATGTAGTTGTGTGATTATTTCAATCTATTCTTTGGAAAGTGACGCTTCAGTGTATGAGATTCTATTATGAATTCCTAAGAATGTGTTCAGTGGCCTAAAATGCAGAAACTTCAAGAAAGAACAAAAATGTAATAAATAAACAGAAGCTGATGGGTGAGCAACACATGAACTACGTTGACAAAAGTATTCCCGCGAAACGTGTTGGAGATGGCTGCAACTAAGCACTGTTTACATTCTTTATTTCCACCAGAGGTATGCAGGTGACGTGACGTCCGCTCCCTTTGATTGCAGATGCCAAAGACCTTTTTAAAATCTTATCATGTTTAAGCTCAGAGAAACATCGCACAAAGTCGTCGTTATCAACTTCTTATGTTTAAGATCAAAGAAACATCTCACAAAGTCATCGTTATCATAATCGTTGTCGTTATAGTCATCGTCATCGTCGTTGTCGTCGCAAAGTAATTCCGCCAGAATTTTCAGACATTTTGCATTGAGAAAAAGAAACCCTTGAAAGCTTGCTTACGACTAACAAGAGAAGCAAACATGATGTACAAAAATATATTCATAAGTAATTCCATTTACGCACATACAAATCAATACATATTTCATTCGATTTTCTGGAAGCTGTACCATGTGGAAGAAAACACTCACTCTCGCCGGGTTACTCACGACAAATGTATGCAAACACTCGTGTCGGGTCAGTCGCACACCAATGGCAGTTTAACGTGAAACAGTAATACCAAAAACTACTCCGATTACACTATTTCAGACATGTAGACAGTTAAAGAAAAGAAATTGTTTTGTTCAGAAGCTATTTTAGCGGTAAAACTCTCGCACGCAAACGGTTCAGGCGTAGTCCACGAGCTCTCTAGTTGTCCTCCCCCTTCTATAAGTACCAGGAGTGAAACGATGAAAAAAAAAATGTTTTACAACCCCTACCAGAGGACCTAACAAGTTTTGCCGCCCCTGTGGAGCTGGTACCCGATTCGGGCCGCACCCCTCGTAACCCACATTGCTACACCACTGCTTGTGGGGGCAATGCGTTTGGTATGGAGAAAGCGGGAGCAGCGATAATGATCTGGGCGGCGACTCATTCGTGTTCGATAATATCGTCGACAGTCTGAACTCCTTCGATATTAATAAACTTTTTGGAGCTAGTCTCGCATGTGACTTCGTGAAAGTCACAAGTTGTGCTAAGAAGGGAATAGCGCCGCTGAAATTTGAGAATTTGTGATAAGTTCCTATGGGACAAAATTGCTGAGGTCATCAGTCGCTAGGCTTACACACTACTTAATCTAACTTACGCTAAGGACAACACACACATCCGTGCCCGAGGGAGGACTCGAATCTCTGACGGGGGGAGCCACACGAACTGTGGCAAGGCGCCTAAAACCGCGCGGCTACACCCTGCTGCTACGCGCCAGTGAACAATAATGTTGCACTACTGGCCATTAAAATTGCGACACCACGAAGATGATATGTTACAGACGCGAAATTTAACCGACAGGAAGAAGATGCTGTGATATGCAAATGATTAGCTTTTCAGAGCATTCACACAAGGTTCACGCCGGTGGCGACACCTACAACGTGCTGACATGAGGAAAGTTTCCAACTGATTTCTCATACACAAACAGCAGCTGACCGGCGTTGCCTGGTGAAACGTTGTTGTGATGCCTCGTGTAAGGAGGAGAAATGCGTACCATCACGTTTTCGACTTTGATAAAGGTCGGATTGTAGCCTATCGCGATTGCGGTTTATCGTATCGCGACATTGCTGCTCGCGTTGGTCGAGATCCAATGACTGTTAGCAGAATATGGAATCGGTGGTTTCGGAGGGTAATGCGGAACGCCGTGCTGGATCCAAACGGCGTCGTATCACTAGCAGTCCAGATGAGAGGCATCTTATCCGCATGGCTGTAACGGATCGTGCAGCCACGGCTCGATCCCTGAGTCAACATATGGGGACGTTTGCAAGACAACAACCATCTGCACGAAAAGTTCGACGACGTTTGAAGCAGCATGGACTATCAGCACGGAGACCATGGCTGCGGTTACCCTTGACGCTGCATCATAGACAGGAGCGCCTGTGATGGTGTATTCAACGATGAACCTGGGTGCACGAATGGCAAAACGTCATTTTTTCGGATGAATCCAGGTTTTGTTTACAGCATCACGATGATCGCATCCGTGTTTGGCGACATCGCGGTGAACACACATTGGAAGCGTGTATTCGTCATCGCCATACTGGAGTATCACCCGGCGTGATGGTATGGGGTGCCATTGGTTACACGTCTCTGTCACCTCTTGTTCGCATTGACGGCACTTTGAACAGTGGACGTTACATTTCAGATGTGTTACGACCCGTGGCTCTACCCTTCATTCGATCCCTGAAAAACCCTACATTTCAGCAGGATAATCCACGGCCGCATGTTGCAAGCCCTGTACGGGCCTTTCTGGATACGGAAAATGTTCGACTGCTGCCCTGGCCAGCACATTCTCCAGATCTCTCACCAACTGAAAACGTCTGGTCAATGGTGGCCGAGCAACTGGATCGTCACAATACGCCAGTCACTACTCTTGATGAACTGTGGTATCGTGTTGAAGCTGCATGGGCAGCTGTACCTGTACACGCCATCCAAGCTCTGTTTGACTCAATGCGCAGGCGTATCAAGGCCGTTATTACGGCCAGAGGTGGTTGTTCTGGGTACTGATTTCGTAGGATCTGTGCACCCAAATTGCGTGAAAATGTAATCACATGTCAGTTCTAGTATAATATATTTGTCCAATGAACACCCGTTTCTCACCTGCATTTCTTCTTGGTGTAGCAATTTTAATGGCCAGTAGTGTAGTTTCATGACAGAAATGAAGCGACGCAATTTTGTTGCAAAGTAGATGAATTAATGGTGCAATTTTATTAAATGAGTTTAGTAGTCAGTGGAACTGACAATTAGTGTTTAATCATGCGCCAGCTTGCATCAGGCTAATACTTCTTGTGTTTGGAAGATCGCTCTGATGTTGAATAGAATAAATTCTAATTAAAGCTCAAATCGATCCAAGTGTCGCCTAATTTATTTAGATTGGTGCATATATTTGCTGAACGCTCTATCCTTTTCAGCTAGTTGCTGCTATTTTAGGAGCAGAATATTACGGATGTGCGTGGGTACCCATGGGCAACGCAGAACAATTCTTCCGCGCAGTCATATGTTTCGTCGTACTATGGGAAAGTGATAACGTAGGGAGCAGTAGGTGCTCAGTATTTTTGATCCTCTAAACCTCGTTTGTGAAGTCACAAGGGTAATACTAAAAAGTCATAGGATATGATAAGGTCACGTAAAATCAGTATTACGGAAAGCAAATGGAATATTAGATATGTTGGAAGAGATTTAGAAAAATGCAATGCATCCGTAGAGGAAATAGCATACAAGTTGCTCGTGTGGTCAGTTCTAGAATATGTTCCATTATCAAGCAACCATAACAACCAACGAACGAATTGGAAAAGTGCTTTTAGAATCGTAAAAGATCGGCGTTGGCCATATGATACTAGGGCGTGTTCCATTTATATGATGACCGCACATGCATGGTTGTGTTTGCGGGCCACCGGAGCCGAGCAGGCCAGTCGAATGGGTCCCACGTCTCCCTGTTAACACTCAATTGGATGCACCTCAAATAGGCGTGTGGATAGTCGTACCTGGATAGTCGCTATGGATCTGAGAGATCCACACGAGGCAAATGTATAATTTTATTTGAAAAAAAGTAAATTTTTCATTCAAAATGTGGAACATGAGGCATGATTGTCTTTAATTGTCCATATGTATGTGAACAAAATGGAACAAAAAATACGTAACATTTTGTGCTTCATCAGTTGTATCATTTTCCATATTTTCCATGAATCTGGGAGTTAGCAATTATAAATTGACTGTCTGCTAACTCTTTGATAACTTGTATATGGAAATAAATTCCCTGATAACATCTCAGAAATACAAATTTCACAATGTATCAACGATAACACTAGGAACAATCACTTTCAAAGCGATCAAAGTACAGTTCTTACGAAAGTTGAAAAATTCAATCATTATCGAAGTAATACGATGACTGGAACTAAGAAAAATATCACTCAGTTATTCGAATATGTGTTGCCTGTTCTTTCGGAATCCGCAGCTGAGACTTATTACATGTAAACTGAAGGTGGAGGGAGAGAACGGAAAGGAAAGGGAACGGATTAGTGATGTCAGCTGCATCGGAACGTTACAAGTAATCAGCGGAGACGAATGAAGATGTGTGCCGGACCAGGATTCGAACCCGAGATTTTTTGCTGACTAGACAGGTGCGTTAACCACTGCCCATCCAGGGACACAGTGTTTATCGGAACTGCACGGACTATCTCGGTACGTCCACCCTTCTACTGAGCGCCACTTATTCGCAGTCCCTGTCCATTTCCTCCTTGGTAGCTACTCTGAGATTCTTGTACGAAAAAAAAAAGGATCAAATGGTTCTGAGCACTATGGGGCTTAACATATGAGGTCATCAGTCCCCTAGAACTTAGAACTACTTAAACCTAACTAACCTAAGGACATCACACACAGCCATGCCCGAGGCAGGATTCGAACCTGCTACCGTAGCAGTCGCGCGGTTCCGGACTAAAGCGCCCAGAACCGCTCGGCCACCGCGGCCGGTGCGGGGAGTGAGAAAACTTGGATTTCATATTCGAGCGTCTACTTATAAGCCACACATCACGCCGGTGAATGCGAAACGACGCCTCGCTCGGTGTAAGGAGCGTAAACATCCGACGATTGAACAGTGGAAAAAACGGTGTGTGGAGTGGCGAATCATCGTACACACCGTGGCGATCCGATGGGAGGTTGTTGGTTTGGCGAATGCCCGGTGAACGTCATCTGCCAGCGTGTGTAGTGCCAACAGCAAAATGGGGATGGCCATTGCATCTTTCAACAAGAACAGACACCGCGCATAAATATAACTGATTCGCCTAGATGGGCAATAGATTCACCTTCTTGATTGTGGATGCACAAGAACGTTCCGCCTTCTGTGGGAATTCCAGAGAAGCAAAGAAGGAGGAAATGGACATGAACGGTGAATAGGTGGCGCTCAGTGGGGATGTGGGTCGGTCATCAGGTGTACCAAGACAGTCCGTGCAGTTGCAATAAACACTGTGTTCCTGGTGGCGCAGGGTTTAATGCACCTGCCTATTAAATAAGAGCTCCCGGGCTCGAATCCCGGCCTGGCACACATTTTCACTCTCATCGCCACTCATTCGTGTAATGTCCCGATGCAGCTGACATAGCTAATCCCTTCCTTTCCCTTTCCTTTCGTTTTCCCCCCCTCCGCCTTCAGTTTACATATAAAATATCACTCAGTCGTCGTCCCAACAGTTTCTTTTCTTTTTCACAATCATCAGTAAACACAAACGCACAGTGGCGAAGGCGCGAGCATAAACCACACTGTTTTCATGTGTAATTTGTCAGTCATCTTTTCTTAGTTCTGAAAGAGATGCGGCAGCAGTTCCGAGCACTCACTTCAGAAGAGTTGGGTTCAGCAGAAGTGCAAGTCGAAGAGGGATCAGCAACTCTGGGTAGGGTTTCTGCAGTTCTTATACAAATGGACTATGACGAATTGGAGACCAACTGTCGCATCACCAACTGTGCTTCCCAAGCTTCACAATGTGATCAAAAGTATCCGGACACTCCCAAAAAGATACATTTTTCATGTTGGGCGCATTGTACTGCCAACTACTGCCGGGTACTCCATGTCAGCGACCTCAGTAGTCATTAGACATCATGCGTGAGCAGAATGGGGAGCTCCGCGAAACTCACTGACTTGGAACGTGGTCAGGTGATTGGGTGTCACATGTGTCATACGTCTGTACGCGAGATTTCCACAGTCCTAAACATCCCTAGGTCCACTGTTTCAGATGTGATATTGAAGTGGGAATGTGAAGGGACACGTACAGCACAAAAGCGTACAGGCCGACCTCGTCTGTTGACTGACAGAGACTGCCGACAGTTGAAGACGGTCGTAATGTGTAATAGGCAGACATCTGTCCAGACCATCACACAGAAATTCCAAACTGCATCACGATCCACTGGAAGTACTATGACAGTTAGCTAGGGTGTGAGGAAACTTGGATTTCATGGTCGAGCGGCTGCTCATAAGCCACACATCACGCCGGTAAATGCCAAACGACGTCTCGCTTGGGGTAAGGAACGTAAACATCCGACGATTGAACAGTGGAAAAACGTTGTGTGGAGTGACGAATCACTGTACACAAGGTGGCGATCCGATGGCAGGGTGTGTGTATGGCGAATGCCCGGTGAACGTCATCTGCCAGCTTGTGTAGTGCCAACTGTAAAATTCGGAGGGGGTGGGGTTATGGTGTGGTCGTGTTTTTCATGGAGGGAACTTTCATCCCTTGTTGTTTTGCGTGCACTATCACAGCACAGGCCTACATTGACGTTTTAAGCACCTTCTTGCTTCCCACTGTTGGAGAGCAATTCTGGGATGGGCATTGCATGCTTCAACACGATCGAGCACCTGCTTATAATGCACGGCCTGTGGCGGAGTGATTACACGACAATAACATCCATTTAATGGACTGGCCTGCACACAGTCCTGACCTGAATCCTATAGAACACCTTTTGGATGTTTTGGAACGCCGACTTCGTGCCAGGCCTCACCGACCGACATCGATACCTCTCCTCAGTGCAGCACTACGTGAAGATCAGGCTGTCATTCCCTAAGGTACCTTCCAGCATCTGATTGAACGTATACCTGCGAGACTGGAAGTTGTCATCAAGGCTAAGGGTGCCCAGCGCCCTACTATATTAGAGCATTACGGATGGAGGACGCCACGAATTTGTAAGTCATTTTCAGCCAGGAGTCCGGATACTTTTGATCACATAGCGTAATTGTGAAAAAGTCGACGTCGTATTTTTTCATTCCCATTCGATAAATTGATTGTTTGAGAACGGATCACAATAATATTGAGAACTGAATAAAATACAACCATACTACCTCTCCTCGTTCCTCTTTGAACGTTGTAGGATGAGCACATCTTATCAACATCTTCCAGTCCAGTTTTGTGCTGGTTGTAGTATTTTACCATCTCCTTTTTTTTATCTGCAAAGAATCCCGTACGGATGACATAGTAATAAGCATCCCTGGAGTAGAGAAACAACTGGAAAAGTTGAAAACAAATAAGTCGCCAGATCCAGATGGAGAGCCAGTTCGGTTTTACAAAGAGTATTCTGCTACATTTGCCACTTACTAGCTTGCATTTATCGCTAATCTCTCACCCGTCGCAAAGTCCCAAGTGACTGGAAAAAAGCACAGGTGACTCCTGTTTATAAGAAGGGTAAAAGAAAGAAACTGAAAAATTACAGACCCATATCCTTAACATCGGTTTGCTGTAGATTTCTAGAACATTCTGAGGTCGAATATAATCAGTTTCCCAGAGACCGAAAAGGTTATGTCCACGAATCAACACTGTTCAAGGAAAATGTGACAGGACCTCTGTTATTTTCTGTATACGTAAATGATTTGGTGGATTGGGTGGGCAGCAATCTGAGGTGATGATACTGTGGTGTACTGGAAGGTGTTGAAGATGGCTAACTGTAGGAGGATACAAGATGATTTACGCAAAATGTTTAGTTGGTGTGAAGAATGGCAGCTAGATCTAAATGTAGAAAAATGTACATTAATGCGGATGGGTAGGAAAAACAAATCCGTAATGTTCGGATACAGCATTAGTAGTGTTCTGCTTGACATCATCGCATCGTTTAAATATGGAACAACCACGTGAGGATTGTGATTGGGAAGGTGATTGGTCGACTTCGGTGTAATGGGAAAATTTTAGGAAACTGTGGTTCTTCCGTAAAATAGATTGCTTATAGGACGCTTGTGACAGTTGAAACTCAGAGGGAGACAATTACGGGCTGTATTGTGGGTAATAAAACATTTCCAATTGAAAATGATGAAGGAGCACCTTCATTGCCCCTGCAGAATGCGGCTGAGAATTGTCTTGAAGAAGAAAACGCACGACAGTTATGTAATGTTGGATGCATACCTTCAGGCGAAATTTCTCACCAGGCCCTCTTACTTGGCGGGAGAGACTGTTGTTCTAGGTATCTTTCTGTGCTCCCTGTGTGTTCACAACTAAAAAGAACGAAGTAATGCGATCGATGGGCATACTAGAGACACTGCCCAACACACCTGTGCAAAACTTCATTGGATTTTCACTGTGGTTTCCATTTTGGAACCGAACGTTCCTTACTTTCCCAATTACCCTCGTATATCAAGAAAGAACATGTGACGTACTGGCACCCGCGCGAAAGCGGAAATGCTACAACACAAAGGGACATGGACTCGACTAACGTCTGAAGTAGTGCTGGAGGAAACTGAAACCATGGATCCTGCAGGGCTGTCCATAAATCCGTAAAAGTACGAAGGTGTAGAGATCTCTTCTAAACTACACGTTGCAAGGCATCCCACATATGCTCAATAATGTTCATGTCTGGGGACTTTGGTGGCCAGTGAAAGTGACTGAACTCAGAAGAGTGTTCCTGGAGCCACCCTGTAGCAATTCTAGACATGTGGGGTGTCGCATTTTCCTGCTGGAATTGCCCAAGTACGTCGGAATGAACAATGGACACGAACGGATGTAGGTGACCAGACAGGATGCTTACGTACGTGTCACCTGTCAGAGTCGTATCTAGACGTATCAGGGGTCCCATGCCACTCCAACTGCACACACCCTACACCACTATCGAGTCTCCACCAGCTTGAACAGTCCCATGCTGACATGCAGAGTCATGGATTCATGGGGTTGTCTCCATCTGCTCGATACAATTTTAAACGTGACTCGAATAACCAGGCAATATGTTTCCAGTCAAAAACAGTCCAATGCCGGTGTTGACGGCCCAGAAGAGGCGTAAGGCTTTGTGTTGTGCAGTCGTCAAGGGTACACGAGTAGGCCCTCAGTTCCGCAAGAACATATCTATGATGATCTGTTGAATGGTTCGCACCCTGACCCTTGTTTATGGCCCAGCATTGAAATCTGCAACAATTTGCGGAAGGGCTGCACTTCTGTCACGTTGAACGATTCTCTTCAGTCGTCATTGGTCCTGTTATTGCAGGATCTTTCTCCGGCCGCAGCGATGTTGGAGATTTGATGTTTTACCAGATTCCTGATATTCACGGTACACTCATGAAATGGTCGTAAGGGAAAATCCCCACTTCATTGCTACCTCGGAGATGCTTTGTCATATCGCTCATGCGCCATGGTTCAAATTCAATTAATCTCGATAACCTGCCATTGTAGCAGCAGCAACCGATCGAACAACTGCGCCAGTCACTTGTTGTCTTATATAGGCGTTGCCGACTGCAGCGCCGTATTATGGCTATACTAGTTTCTTTGGCACTTCAGTGTATAACCAGAGGTAGCCATGTTTGTATTCAAGTCGGAACAGCAAATGAAGTGCGAAAACGATTTGTAAGTGCAGAAAAGCGGCCAAAAGAAACAGAGGCTACAATTTGATCAACTTATGTCGAAGAAATAGGGCTTCAGTCTAGGCTACAACTTAGTAACATCGACACCATCCCACAGAAGTGCGGAGCAGTAACTGCACCGCATTAGGAGAAAATACGAGTACATAGGATCTACGCAGACTCATACCGATTCTGCAGGAGTATTGTTTCTAGAAAATAATTTATTGTTGAATGACGGCACCAGATTGTTATTTGCAGTTGATAACAGGGGACCGACTGAGAGAATATTGGTGTCTGTTTCTCAGGTTGTGAAAAACTCTTTGTGGATGGAACGTTCAATAGTTCGAACAAATAGTTTGGAGGATTGTATATGCTTTACACCTTATAGTGCAAGTTCTTGGAAGGAAACGAACACTATTCCAGTTGTCTATCTTTTTCTGCGACAGAAAAAGTGAAAAATATTATCTTTTTATTTAACTCTTAAAACCTTGAATGGGCCCTTGCTTCTCTCATTATGGACAATGAAACTGCTACAATCCAATCAGCTAGAAGTTTGTTTCCTCAACAGATATTGTCGGTTGCAATTTCCAATGTAATCACTATCTGTGGAGAGAAATTCACTGTTGCGACCGTTTCCTGCCTACACGGAAAGCGAAGAAATACACTGTTACATAAGAAAGTGTTCAGCTCTAGCACTCATAGATCTTCCCCTGGAAATGTTGGGTGATGTTTGGCTGTCTAGTTAGGAGAGCACATCTGAAAACCAAAAGTTACAGGACTTATACGATTATTTCTGGACCAGTGGTTCGATAACATGCCTATGCCATAACTGTAGTAGTACACCCCATCACACTGACAACGTCTCTGAAGAATGAAACCGAGGGATGAATATATTATTGTCAGAAATTCGTCCAAATGTTTGCTCAATAATAAAAATCTTCGAGATGACTTGTTTAGCTGATTAATGTCAGATCTCGATGGGAAAAGAAAAAAAGAAACTATACTAAACTCTACTAAACTCCGTCGGAACAGACCATGGAAGCCCAACGGTACCGACCGGCCACCGAGTCATCCTCAGCCCATAGGCGTCACTGGATGCGGATATGGAGTGGCATGTGGTCAGCACACCGCTCTCCGGGCCATATGTCAGTTTACGTGTTTGCCTCACAAGGGCTGAGTGCACCCCACTTGACAACAGCGCTGAGCAGACCGGATGGTCACCCATCCAAGTGCTAGCCGTGCCCAACAGCGCTTAACTTCGTTGAACTAACGGAAACTGGTGTTACCACTGCGACAAGGCCGTTGAGGAGGGGGGGGGGGAGGGGAAGTCAGCAATTAAGACTGACGAAATTACTGCAAATGCTTTAAAAGGCTCCGCATTACTGCAAATGCTTTGAAAGGCTCCGCATTGACGGTAACTGTTACGCCATCGCCAACGTAGCTCCTGCGGGCCGGCAACACGTCTAACACCACACAGGACCGAGGTTGTCTATGCACAAGGTGTAAGCAATGGTAAAAATTGGCTGTTTTGGAAACAGACATTTCGCGTACTACTTCCTACAGAGGGAGATGGAGATGGCCTGCAGGAAGTGTTACTACACCAACATCTGATTGGCTGACCAATGCTACTTAAAGGCTAGAACCAGCACTGGACGTCAGTTCACGCCGAATACCGACCTCAAGGACGTCTCCACGGAAGACTACGTCTTCGCCATCGGAATAGGACTTGGAATTAAGTGTATGTGTGTTACCTTAGACTCTTGTGGGAAAGTTAGAAGTTATCTTTTGTTGCCTCTAGTAGGAAATTCTTACTGGCTTTGTAATTGTGACTTTTCGTTGTTATTCAGTCATTTCCATGTGGACTCACGTAAATAAAAGTTGTGTTGTAAAAACTTTCAAATTGTCAGTTACAAGAGTAAGCTAAAATCATTTCTACTTGTGTGACTTGTGACGTTTTCTTCTTCACTGTAATTTATGTGCACAAGCACTGGAAATTATATAAATACTGAAAAGCAGTTTAAATCGCGTCATACTCTTTGGCTATCTTGTAAATAAGTTTAATAAGGGGTGAAATGAGACTACCTACTTTTAGTTTCCCTTGGAAACGATAGAAATTCGGCCGATGTTGCCGAGCGGTTGTAGGTGCTTCAGTCCGGAGCCACGTGGCCGCTACAGTTGCAGGTTCGAGGGTTGTTTGCGGGAAGAGACCAAACAGCGAGGTCATCGGTCTCATCGGATAAGGGAAGGACGGGGAAGGAAGTCAGCCGTGCCCTTTCCAAGGAACCATCCCGGCATTTGCCTGGAGTGATTTAGGGAAATCACGGAAAACCTAAATCTGGATGGCCGGACGCGGGATTGAACCGTCGTCCTCCCGAATGCGAGTCCAGTGTGCTAACCACTGCGCCACCTCGTTCGGTGCAGGTTCGAATCCTGCCTCGGACATGGATGTGTGTGATGTCCTTAGGCTAGTTAGGTTTAAGTAGTTCTAAGTTCTAGGGACTGATTACCTCAGATTTAGGTCCCATAGTACTCAGTGCATTTGAACCATTTGAACTTTTCGTTGATATTCAGTCATTTCCATGAGGACTCACGTAAATAAAAGTAGTGTTGTAATAACTTTCAAATTGTCAATTACAACACAAGTGGTGACGAATTTGTGCCTGCGTGTGTCTTCATCATGGCGGAAATAGTGCTCCAGCAGCTGATCCAAACTTTGCACGATTTACTACAAGGTCTTCAACAGGCGGCCGCCAGGTTCAGCACAGCGTTGGCAGGGCAGCCGCCCTGTCCAGGACTTCGCACCCTCCACTGGCTCAGCAGGTCTGGTGCAGACCGTCAGTGCACAGAGGGCCCCGCGCCCTCGTCAGTGCCACCAGTCCCTCCAGCTGCTGTCCTGACCATGATGCTTTCGGGATCATGCACGAGAAGACTGCTCTGACAGGTGGGCATATTGTACAGTGTGCACCCATAACGGAGATGTCAGTTCGGTCTGCCGCTCTCGGCAGCCTCCTCCTCCTCCTCCTTCAGCCAATAATCGTCGGGGGGCTGCTACGCATCGACATCAACCATGCGCAATCTTCGGGATCTTCCAAGCTGATGATCGATGTTCAGGTCAACGGTCGGCCGCCCCAGATGCAGGTGAATACCAGAGCAGCGGTCTCACTGAGCAACTATTCCTCTTATGCGAAGATTGGGGCGCCCCCTCTCCCCCCTGGCGCTCACACTTTGGCGCCTCCTTACATATAATAAGCAAGCGATCGCTCTCTTGGGTCAGTTCACGGCTTCCATCCTGTATAAATCGGTTTGACGGGAAGTTATCTTTCTTGTGGTCAACAATGCAGCCATTGCGGACCTCTTTGAGTTGGATGCCTTCCGTGCCTCTGGCTTTGCCGTCGACGACAATGTTCATGTGGTGTCTCCCCAGGTTCTGTACCGTAGTCGATACCTTGTGCACGGAATTCCAGGATCTCCTCTCTCTGGGCATCGGCTGTGCTCAAGATTTTCAGCTGTCGCTCCAGCTGAAAGCTTCTGCCCACCCGAAGTACTTCCAGACTTGGCAGGTTCCCCTCGCCCTCTAGCATCCTCTTAAACAGGAACTGGACTGTCTCACCACGGAGGGAGTCATCACACTGGTTCGTTACAGTAACTGGGCGACACCCCTGGTCGTCCTCAAGAGACCAGATGGGCGTCTTCAGGTTTGTGGCAAATTCAAGGCTACACTAAACCCTCAGCTACAGGTTGAAGACTATCCCCTTCCCTGTCCTGAGGACCTGTTCTCCAACCTCGCTGTAGGACAATTTTTTTCGAAGATCGATCTCGCCGAGGCCTACCTCCAAATACCTTCTGATGAGCCTTCTGCTCACTTGGCCGTCATCAACACAATTTTTGGCTGTTCTGGTTGAACCGCCTCATGTATGGCAACAGTAGTGCACCAGCCATCTTTCAGCGTTACTTGGAACAGCTCTTGTGGGATGTGCTCAGATGTATAAACTACCTCGACGACATCGTCGTCACCGGCTGTACCGTGGATGAACATCTCAGTCATCTGCGACAATTGTTCCTGTGCTTGTAGACTGCGGGCCTAAAATGCGACCTTGCTAAATGCTCCTGTTTTCAACCTGCTATCTCCTATCTGGGTCACATTTCCCAAAATGGTGTATCTCCTACCTCCTCCTACGTCGCCGCTATGGAGGCCCTTTCTCGTCCGAGCGACGTCCACCAGTTGCGTTCTTTCCTGGGTAAAATCGCGTACTATCGAAAGTTCATGCCCTCCGTCACTCACGTTGCAGCGCCCTTCCTTCGCCTATGCCGAAAGACCGTGCCATTTCATTGGTCCCTGGCCTGTGAATCAGCTTTCCAAACCTTAAAGTGGGGGTTGCACTCGGCGAGTGTCTCATGCCGTATACCCCCTCTCTTCCTCTTCTCTTGTCTATGGATGCCTCAGACTATGGTGTTGGGGCTGTCCTTTTGCACCGTCTACCAGATGGATTGGAATGCCCTGTAGTGTACATATCTAAATCCCTTACAAAGGCCCAATGCAAATATTCCCAAATTGAGAAGGAGGCCCTCGTCATCATGTTTGCCTGTACCAAATACCTCCCATGCCATTATGATACGTCTTTTCGTTTAATCACTGACCATAAGCCCCTTGTGGCCTTATTTTCACCAGCAGCCCAGTTACCCACGAAGACTTCCCACCGTCTGCAGCGATGGGCCCTATTCCTTTCACGTTTTAGGTACACCATCCATTTCCGACCCACTGCCCAGCACGTCAATGCCGATGCCTTGTCGTGGCTCCCCTCCGGCCAGGATTCGGCATTCGACTCATCGGACATCCTAATTTTTCAGGTCGATAAAGACATACAGGAGGCGTTAGTGGCACTCTCTGTCACAGCTGCGCGGGTGGCCGCCACGACAGCTGCAGAACCGCTCCTGCAACTGGTGCACCACTATGTTCTCCAGGGCTGGCCGACGCTTCCTCCGCCTCGTGCCCAGGCTGACCTCCGATTCCATCTGCCATCAACTGGTGGCCACTGACGGGGTGCTCCTCCATGTGGAACATGATGCCAATCCACGAGTCATCGTACCAAATTCCCTGCAGTCCTGGATTCTCAACACCTTACATCAAGGTCACTGGGGTATTGCCCGGGTGAAAACCCTTGCATGTCGCAATGTCTTCTGGGTAGGCATGATGGCGGACGTGAAGCGCATGGTCCGGGGTTGTCAGATGTGTACCCAGGCCCTTCCTGCTCCACGCCGGTCCTTCCAACCCTGGCCGGTCGCTTCCCTCCACTGGAAACGCATCCATATGGATTTTGGGTGACCCTTCCTTGGCGCTTACTGGTGGTACGTCACAGATGACTGCTTCCACTTCCCTTTCATTGTCTGATGCTCCTCTATCACCACGGAGACTACTATCATGGCACTATCAAAAATACTTTCCATTGAAGGCCTTCCCGTCACCTTGGTTGCTGATAACGGTCCGCAACTTCACAGTCAAGAGTTCGCCAAATTCTGCCACGATAATGGTATCCACCATGTGTTTACCCCGCCTTTTCATCCACAACACAATGGCGGGGCGGAGAGCCTTGTTCGTACATTTAAAACTCAGATGCTGAAGTACACGGAGGACCGTTCTCCGGAAGACGCTCTTATGTTATTTCTCAGTTCCTACAGGTCCACGCCAGAGGGTGACAAGAGTGCAGCCGGACTGCTCCATGGTCGCCAGCCTCGGATTATACTCCATCTCCTCCTGCCGTGGGTGGCACCTCGCGCCTGGCCCGGTGATTCCAGATATTCATCCGGCTCCACAGTGTGGGCGCGCGATTTTTGGTACACCGCAACCAACTTCGTCCCCGTTTCCTCGACCAGCTGCAGGCCCAAACGCCGTCTTCTCTCTCTCTCCCGGTGCCGGTCCCGTCCATGAGGCCTCTGTTGCTGCCTCCTCCTCAGTTAGTGGGGGATCTTCCAGGAAATGGTCAACAGCCGCCGGCTGCTAGCTCCGCGCCACCGCCGCCTCCTCCGAACCTGGGGCAAGCCCGGGATCTTCCCCGAGATCCATTTCCCGGACCCTCTTCGGCGGCGCCCCGGTTGGACGACGCGAACGTTCCCATCCCGCTTGCCCAGCTCACCGTCGCCTTGCAACCGCTTCATCCGGAAGACGGCGCTCTACTCACCGGCGATCGGTTTCCACCGCCTCCTTCAGGACGACTTAGTTGCCGATCGGCCTACGGCACCAGGCTACCTTGATGCTCTCTCCCCCGTGGTCTCCCGTTCCGCCCGCATCTCGTGGTCGTGCGGTACCGTTCTCGCTTCCCACGCCCGGTTTCCCGGGTTCGATTCCCGGCGGGGTCAGGGATTTTCTCTGCCTCGTGATGGCTGGGTGTTGTGTGATGTCCTTAGGTTAGTTAGGTTTAAATAGTTCTAAGTTCTAGGGGACTGATGACCATAGATGTTAAGTCCCATAGTGCTCAGAGCCATTTGAACCATTTCTCCCGTTCCGCTCCAGCTCTTCCAAGGGGGTTAGGGGTGTTACGCCGCCGCCGAGGTAGACCCTGAGGGCCAGTAACACATCTAACACCACACAGGACCGAGGTTGCCTACGCCCAAGGTGTAAGCAATGGTAAACATCGACTGTTTTGGAAACAGACATTCCGCGTACTACTTCCTGCAGAGGGAGTTCGAGATGACCAGCAGAAAGTATTACTACACCAACATCTGATTGACTGGCCAATACTATTTAAAGGCCAGAACCAGTACGGAACGTCAGTTCACGCCGAATACCGACCTCAAGGGCGTCTCCACAGAAGACTACGTTTCCGCCATCGAAGTAGGACTTGGAATTAAGTGTATGTGTGTTACCTCGGACTCTTGTGGGAAACTTAGAAGTTATCTTTTGTTGCCTCTAGTAGGAAACTCTTACTGGCTTTGTGATTGTGACTTTTCGTTGTTATTCAGTCATTTCCATGTAGACTCACGTAAATAAAAGTTGTGTTGTAAAAACTTTCAAATTGTTAGTTATATGAGTAAACTAAAATCATTTCTGACTTTTGTTACTTGTGCACATAAATTACAGTGAAGAAGAAAACGTCACAAGCACTGGAAATTATATAAATACTGAAAAGTAGTTTAATTCGCGTCATACTCTATGAATATCTTGTAAATAAGTTTAATAAGGGGCGAAATGAGACTACCTACTTGTAGTTTCCCTTGGAAACGACAGAAATGGGGCAAAATGTCTGTTGCAATTTGTAAAATACTCGCAAATGATGACCGAAAAGAGCATCTTAAAGGCCATGCCTCTTGTAGGAAATCATTTCGGCATTCCCCTTGAGAGATTCTACGAATAAAAATCTGTTTGAGTGGACACCGAACACAAAATCATTGCCGAGGAAACACAGGGAAATGACAAGGAACGGCATTCATTCATTCTCTCTCCGGTGGAAAACCGCTTATGCCAGCAAGAACCCCAGGTTACGTAGGACTGTCACTCTATACAAGTGTCACTTCGTACAAATTCCAACCCCGCACTAACCTTTCTACTGCTTTTTATGCCGTGAGGTGGGGGGCGGGGGGGGGGGGCAACTCCCCGGCTCTTAGGTTGTCCATTCTGAAATGGTGCCACTCGAGCACACCGAGAAAAGAGGTCTTACTTCGTGCCAGTGTGGTCACAAAGTCAATGTGAAGCAAAAAGGTTATTTTCCTTCAATGGTCCACACCATCTTGGGACTTTATCTCTCATTATATTTTTAGTGGGTATCAAAATTATTGGAACCTTATTTGATGATCCTATGCTTCAACAACACATCGGCCGGTCCGGAATCCCTAGCAAAATCGATGTCCTAGAAGAAATTTCCTTATTAAGTTTTCCAACTCATTTATTATGCACGCTATCGAAGCGTGATCGTAGTCAATGATTTCATAATATCCCCTTCTGTGCGAATCTTGATTGGCTTTTATGTCAGCTGAATAATTCCCGTTGTAAGGGCTGGAGGAAATGGTCGCTAAGGCTTCTCCATGAGTTTGTGAAACATCTAACAAAATTCTCAGATTCATGATTGTACTACTCTGTTAAAGAACTCTTTTATGTATTTATTTATCTATTTCTTTATATGTTATTTATTTAGCCTGTCCAGATTAGAACCTTACGGCCTTCTCTTACATCTGACCAGGTAATAACTGACACTAGTAATAATAATGATAAAAATACTGAAGGTCCTTAAAAATTATACAGATAAGTTTAGCACATTTGATCCCATGTTTAGTATTATAGAAACGGATGGGATAAAGAAAGAGGAGAAGATGGAAATGGCGGAGAGAGTGACTGTTAGGAAGAACCGAATTCAAATAAAGAACTCTGCTGACATCGGGGAGGGAAAAGGTTTGACGAGAGTAAGTTGTAGGCTAGTATATGGAAGAGATATCTATTGTGATATAAGGAGGGGCCAATAACTGTATTTTGAAGTTTGGAAGAAATTTAATTTCTTGAAATTTTGATGAAGATTTTCCGGAGAAAGCTTCCTAATACAAAAAATGAGTTAGAGAACATGGGAGAGTTACATGATGGTACAGAGATTATTTTAATTCGTTGAGAACCAATATTTCTGCTGTTTTTTTCAGGTAGCAGTTTAAGAGTTGGAGTTGTATAGGGGGGAGTGCAGTGATCGAGAAGACGATAGAGCAAACATACAACATAACTACTGTGTCCAGACTAAGCGCCTGCGACTCCCGCTTCCCGCGAAGCAGACCGGTACAGCGGGCCCCGGACCGAGGAAGGGTCAGCCTGGCCGGTCATCCCGGAAACAAAAAATGGTTCAAATGGCTCTGAGCACTATGGGACTTAACATCTATGGTCATCAGTCCCCTAGAACTTAGAACTACTTAAACCTAACTAACCTAAGGACAGCACACAACACCCAGCCATCACGAGGCAGAGAAAATCCCTGACCCCGCCGGGAATCGAACCCGGGAACCCGGGCGTGGGAAGCGAGAACGCTACCGCACGGCCACGAGATGCGGGCCATCCCGGAAACACAGACGCTTCCCAGAGACCACCAGGAGGCGTCCACGGCGCCGCAAGAGGTCGCTACAGCCGCAGACCTCTTTCCTTCCGCTCGGCACGTGACTGCAAATAGAGTCAGCCATATCTATGCGCCAAGCAGTATTTAGGCTGGCGCAGGAGCCTGGAGAGGCAGTTCCCACCGAGCGAGCCCACTGGTGTCATCGTAGCCGCCGCGTCATCGTCCACCGCCGCGTCATCGTCCACCGCAGCCAGCGTACCGGAGCCATCCTCGCAGGGCCTCTACTTGTCCTCGAACTCCGGTGACGGCAGCGTGTACTCCACGCCGCTCTTCACGAGACGCCTGGGACTTGGTTTGGTGAAGTTGTATGGTTACTACAGACAGTTTATGTTTGGAGGAATCTCTGATTTAGTTATTGGTAGGCTTGGAGGATCAGTCCTACCTCACGAATATTGTTTTGTAAATTTTGAAGAAAGACTTAAGTTTAAATAAAAACGCTATAACTCACACTGAGATTTTCCTATCCGCGAACGGCGGATATAGTAACTGTCTACACTTATCGGCACGCAGCCATGATAATTGTTCATAGACGTGAGCGGGATGATAGAAAGGGCGTACGTCACAAATGTATCTCACACAAGCATTCATCGCCAGTTCTAGCCTGCGTGCGGTTTCGTACGTACGTTCTTGGAGAATAGCAACACCATAGTTAAGTATGGGGAGTATAGCTCGCCCGGCTAGCAGCGCGGTCTAACGCGCTGCTTCCCGTGCCGTAAGGCGTACCAGTCCCCGGCACGAGTCCACCTGGCGGATTAGTGTCGAGGTCCGTTGTGCCGGCCAGCCTGTGGATGGTTTTTAAGACGGTTTTTCGTCTGTCTCGGCGAATGTGGGCTGGTTCTCCTTATTCCACCTCACTTACACTATGTCGGCGATTGCTGCGCAAACACTGTCCCCACGTACGCGTACACCATAATTGCTCTACCACGAAAACATTGGAGTTACACTCGTCTGGAATAACCCTGGGTTCGGTGTGGGGCGGGGGGCGGGGGGCGGGGGGGGGGGGCGGCGGTGAGGTGAGAGTCCTGTTGTGGGGTTGTGAACCTCTGAGGGCTACGCCGGGACGAAGCCTCTCCGTCGTTTCTAGGTCCCAGGTTCAATACACACAATGGGGAGTATTAGTGACTCTAAGACCTTGTTTTTAAGGTCATTGAAAATCTTATATGTTCCGCAATTCTGGAGAGAATCGTGTTGGTACTTACTAATATCATTCTGGTAATAAGCTCCATCTCATTTACAGATTACTTAACACTATCACGGTCAAAATTTGATAAACAAATTATATTGGTTGGTAGAGGTGACGTTTACTCACGACACGATCAGGATTAGGAGTGTTTGTTTCCATTGTGACAAAAGTAGTGTTGTAGAGCTGGGCTACAGGTTCTAGTTGCATGGTGTCAGTTTAGATGCTACTCCTGTGTACCCCTGTGGAGTATGAGTCTTGGGGGTTAAGCGCTGCGACACCTCTGTTGGTCTCTGGTCTCCGTTTATTTTTATGTAATGGAGGGTCACAATATTAGATTTTGGGCATCTCACAGAGGACATGTTGTAGTATTACAGGGCCTGAAAGAAAGACACATCAGGATGTTGCTTTTCATTAGACTCTTGCTGCCAGCCACACTGCCACTGCTAAACAAAAATGACGACTCTGCTGCCGGATTTTTCCATTCATCGAGCTGCCCGATTCACCCCGAGAGAGCGATAAACCCCACCTGGCTGATGTAGGTCAGTGCACCGTCGGGAAATCGATTCACACAAGTTTGTGAGCGACCCCACCACCTCCATCTCTGACTAACCTGTTGCGTACAGCAACAGGTCTGAGACAACCAGTGCCGAGGACACCTTGCTGTGGCTAATGTTTCCTGCCTTGCGTGATCCCGCAAATGCAGACGTGAAACGGCTCCCTCTCCAGCTCTGCTGTTTCAGAGCTGAAGAGATCCTTGTTCGTATAATGTGCCTAGCAGAAAAGCATGTGCTGTCCTGGTCAGACTATGCCACATATTTCATGTAGAGCTATAAATATATCTTAATGGTCAGACGAAGAGAACATGAAGCTTGGTAACGACTACCAGCACTGCATCACTATACACGGTGAGTCACTAACTATTGCCACCTAGAATAACTCCGAAAGTATGATAGTAGCTGAAAAGTTTGTGGGACAAATTTTGCATGGGACAACGGGTGCCACAATATGACGTTGGTTTTTTGTTGCTAGGTGGGGTCGCGTCAGAGATATGAAGGTCAACTTTGTTTTTTAGTGGGATGCAATAGTTTGGTAGGTTTTTTTTCTGACAGCGGCTATCGAGACGAATCCAATGATGTGTAACAGCGACGTCTTTGAAGGTCAACTAAGGTCAAAAAAGTGGCATGGACGTCCATTTACAGAAGGTGCCAGAAGTGATGAACATTGGTATCAATGCAGTGCTGCAATCTTCTTATCATGGATTGAGTGGTATTCCTAATCACTTTGGCACGTATCAAAGCACATGCTCCGAGAATTCTCTGTCGTATATCGTGCATATTGTAAATATTCGCCGAATACGGAGTATCAATCTAACGTGCCACTGACATGTAAACATCATTCGACGGTTTCGCAATAGAACACTAATAGGAACGGTAAGACTGGTATCGTCGAATCAAGCGACTGCGAATGATGTTTTCCTTTGAAGAACAAGTCGATTTGCTTCTCATTTACGGAGAGTACCAACGAAATTCAGTGAGAGCTAGAGACTTATACGCTGAAAGATATCCTCAACGTACTCATGCCACACGTCGTAAATTTAAATATGTGGACGATAAATTGAGAACAACTGGATCCTTAACGCATCGGAAATATATCGGGCCAAGGAAAGTTACTAACGAGGAAACAGAAATTGGTTCTCTTGCCGCTGTGGTTCGAGGTCCTTGTGTTAGTTCGCGTCAAATCGCAAGGAGATCTGGCATGAGCCTAGGTCCACTGTTTCCGATGTGATAGTGACGTGGAAACGTGAAGGGGCACGTACAGCACAAAAGCGTACAGGCCGACCTCGTCTCTTGACTGATAGAGACCGCCGACAGTTGGAGAGGGTCGTAATGTGTAATAGGCAGACATCTTTCCAGACCATCACACAGGAATTCCAAACTGCATCACGATCCGCTGCAAGTACTATGACAGTTGGGCGGGAAGTGAGAAAACTTGGATTTCATGGACGAGCCGCTTCTCATAAGCCATACATCACGCCCGTAAATGCCGAACGACGCCTCGCTTGGAGTAAGGAGAGTAAACATTGGACGACTGAACAGTGAAAAAATGTTGTATGGAGTGACGAATCACGGTACATAATGTGGCGATCTGATGGCAGGTTGTGTGTATGGCGAATGCCCGGTAACGTCATCTGCCAGTGTGTGTGGTGCCAACAGTAAAATTTGGAGGCGGTGGTGTTACGGTGTGGTGCTATAACAGCACGGGCCTAAAATGATGTTTCAAGCACCTTCTTGCTTACCACTGTTGAAGAGCAATTCAGGGATAGCGATTGAATCTTTCAACATTGCAGGCCGTAGTGGCCGTGTGGTTCTAGGCGCTACAGTCTGGAGCCGAGCAACCGCTACGGTCGCAGGTTCGAATCCTGCCTCGGGCATGGATGTGTGTAATGTCCTTAGGTTAGTTAGGTCTAATTAGTTCTAAGTTCTAGGCGACTGATGACCTCAGAAGTTAAGTCGCATAGTGCTCAGAGCCATTTTCTTTTTCTACATGATTGAGCACCTGTTCGTAATGCACGGCCTGTGGCGAAGTGGTTACACGACAATAACATCCCTGTAATGGACTGCCCTGCACAGAGTCCTGACCTGAATCCAATAGAACACCTTTGGGATGTTTTGGAACGCCGACTTCATGCCAGGCCTCACCGACTGATATCAGTACCTCTCCACAGTGCAGCACTCCGTGAAGAATGGGCTGCGATTCCCCGAGAAACCTTCCAGTACATGACTGAACGTGTCTGCGGGGGTGGAAGCTGTCATCAAGGCTAAGAGTGGGCCAACGTCATATTGAATTCCACCATTACCGATGGAGGGCGCCACGAACTTTCATTTTCTACTACTGAGGTCGCTTATATGGAGTACCTCGCAGCAGGCGGCAGCGCACTACATCTAAAATGAAAAACGTATTATTTGGGGGTGTCCGGATACTTTTGATCGCATAGTGTAGTAACAGCAGAATTGGTCGGCCAGTAGAGCTCTATGACTTCGAATGTGGACTAGTCATTGCATGTCAATTGCGTAAGAAATCTGTCGGGGAGATTTCAACCTTTTTAAAGCTGCTGATGTTATGATGAAGGGGAAACGCGAAGGAAAAACCACAGCTAAACTAAGACCAGCCTGACCATACGTGCTGACGGATAGGGTCCGTGGAGCATTGCGGTGGGTGGTCGTAAAAATTCGCATGAAATCCAAGGAATGAATCACCCCTGATTGTCAA
Source organism: Schistocerca serialis cubense (assembly GCF_023864345.2). Taxonomy (NCBI): domain Eukaryota; kingdom Metazoa; phylum Arthropoda; class Insecta; order Orthoptera; family Acrididae; genus Schistocerca; species Schistocerca serialis. The sequence goes on from NC_064640.1 coordinate 825,752,260, forward strand.
AGTGCTACCATCAGTCCAGCTAGCATAATGACTGTGCGTAGGGAATTAAAAAGGTAGGGGCACAATGTTCTAGCACCTCCTCATTAGCCAAACGTTTCTGCAGTCAGTGCTTTGCGTACGTTGAGATAGAGTAAAGAGTTACTTGTCTGTGGTTGACTGGAAGTGAGTAATTGGGAGTGCTGAATCACGCTATACCCTGTGGTAATCAGATGGAAGAATTTGGGTTTGGCGAATGCTTGGAGAACTTTAGCCCACCAAGGTAGCCTACGGAACTAACGCGCTGCTTCCTGGACTCGGATAGGTGCGCCGGCCGCGGATCGAATCCGCCCGGCGGGTTAACGACGAGGGCCAGTGTGCCAGCTAGCCTGGATGTGGTTTTTAGGCGGTTTTCCACATTCAACTAGGTGAATACTGGGGTGGGCCTCATGTCCTGCCTCAGTTACACAACTCGCAGACGTTTGAAAACGTTCGTACTGTTTCACGGCTTCCACTAGACACAGACAGCTGGGGTACACTAACTCCGTCCCAGGGGGTTTGCAGTGGCTACAGAAAGGGCATCTGGCCACCCCTTAAATTTAACCACGCCAAATGCGACCATAACCATGCCGACCTTTCGAAAACTGCTGCACAAAGGAAAAGAAGAGAATGCATGGAGAATTTTGCCTACCATCATGCGTAGCGCTAATAGTGAAGAACAGAAGGGGTGGTTTTTTCGGTATGGTGATGTTTTTCATGATTTGAGAATGGGCTTCTTACTGCGCTTAAGAACACGCTAAATGCGAAAGGATACGAGCACATTTTACAGTATTTTGTACTGTGTGCAGTAGAGGAACAATTCGGAGACACTGAATGTTTGAATCAGTATGACAATGAACCTTTCGTAAGGCAGCATCTGTGGTATATACAGGGTTATTACAAATGATTGAAACGATTTCACAGCTCTACAATAACTTTATTATTTGAGATATTTTCACAATGCTTTGCTCACACATACAAAAACTCAAAAAGTTTTTTAGGCATTCACAAATGTTCGATATGTGCCCCTTTAGTGATTCGGCAGACATCAAGCCGATAATCAAGTTCCTCCCATACTCGGCGTAGCATGTCCCCATCAATGAGTTCGAAAGCATTGTTGATGCGAGCTCGCAGTTCTGGCACGTTTCTTGGTAGAGGAGGTTTAAACACTGAATCTCTCACATCACTATGCGTGAAACTTGCCCGCACGCGTTCAACCGTTTCTTCGCTCACTGCAGGTCGACCCGTTGATTTCCCCTTACAGAGGCATCCAGAAGCTTTAAACTGCGCATACCATCGCCGAATGGAGTTAGCAGTTGGTGGATCTTTGTTGAACTTCGTCCTGAAGTGTCGTTGCACTGTTATGACTGACTGATGTGAGTGCATTTCAAGCACGACATTCGCTTTCTCGGCTCCTGTCGCCATTTTGTCTCACTGCGCTCTCTAGCGCTCTGGCGGCAGAAACCTGAAGTGCGGCTTCAGCCGAACAAAACTTTGAGTTTTTCTACGTATCTGTAGTGTGTCGTGACCATATGTCAATGAATGGAGCTACAGTGAATTTATGAAATCGCTTCAATCATTTGTAATAGCCCTGTATACAGGGTGTCCCAGCTATCTTGTCCACCCAAAATATCTCTGGAACAATAACAGCTATTGGAAAACGACTTTCACCGGTATCATTGTAGGGCTGGGGCCCATGAATGTACATATTTGGAAACATTCTAAAACGAAAGCATGTGTTTTTTAACACAAACTTATGTTTTTTTTAAATGGACCTCCTATATGTTTTCTTCAGCAATCCATAGCATGACAAAGCACATACACAATGGCGTTGATTGCATCGCAATATTCCCATTACATCCCGAGATATTAAGACGCGAAGTTGACGCTTGAAACACCCGACATGCGCAGCTAGCGCACGTACTGAGGCTCAGGCGTGAACCCCATGCTGCCCGTAATCGCGATGCGATTGACATGCGTAATCACACTTCCATACTTATCAAGATGTCCGAAACGAATAGTACGGTCTGCTGCCATCCTGGATTAACGTCGTACATTCCAGCAGGTATTTATCCCATAGGCTAGGGGTGATGCGGTTCTGTAACATATCTGTGTACCGCAACGTCAGTCACAAAGTTAACTTCGCTTGTCGTTAATCCGTTACTAAAAAGGTAATGCCGTTCAACGTTAAAACTTTACTTTACTGTAGATCTAGCGCAAGTGACAGTTAATCATTCACTCGTAATAGTAAAATTCATGTTGATGGTTTTAGTGAAACGAGCAAGTGGACTAAAAGTTTTACCGTTGTTTAGGTAAAAATGTTTTGATTTGAGAAGTTCAGATAGGACATAGAAGGTGAATGTAAACATGTTTAACCAATTAGTTTTATTATCACATAATTATCAATGTTATGTTTATCTAATGCGTTAAATGACAAATTGTTGCAAACAAATGTTTCTTAACATCACTGGGTAAAATGGCCCTTTGTAGAAACTTTCACTGTTATACCAGCACTACATACTAAACATAGCGTTCACGCCTCATGCTCAAAGTGATGCCCATTGGCTTGCATACATAGGGTCACTCTGCGGATGAAGGATGCCCTACTTCGTGCTACTGTTTCCTCTTTGATGGCTGTACAAGCATCAATAATGCGTTGCTTCATGTCCTCTGGTGTTGTTGGTTCATGTTGGTAAACAGCATCCTTCACTGCTCCCCAAAGAAAATAATCCAGCGGTGTAAGGTCCGGAGATCGGGCAGGCCATCTAACTGGGCCACCTCGTCCAATCCACCTACCAGGGAACTTACGGTTCAGAAGTCGTCGTGCTCTTAAGGCGTTATGTGCAGGGCAGGATAAACAAGACAACCTGACGGGTGTACACCGATCGGTACTGGTTCATATTGTGTACGTAGATACGTAAAACGTGCAAGAGGGAAACCATTATGTGCTTATGAGAGTTGATGGCAGCAGACCGTATTATTCGTTTCGGACCTCTTGATAAGTATAGAGGTGTGATTACACATGTCAATCACATCGCGATTACGGGCAGCATGGGGTTCACGCCCTAGCCTCAGGACGTGCGCTAGCAGCGCATGTCGGGTGTTTCAAGCGTCAACTTCGCGTCTCAATATCTCGGGATGTAATGGGAATATTGCGATGCAATCAACGCCATTGTGTATGTGCTTTGTCATGCTATGGATTGCTGAAGAAAAAATATAGGAGGTCCATTTAAAAAAACATAAGTTTGTGTTAAAAACACATATGCTTTCGTTTTAGAATGTTTCCAAATATGTACATTCATGGGCCCCAGCCCTACATTGATACCGGTGAAAGTCGTTTTCCAATAGCTGTTATTGTTCTAGACATATTTTGGGTGGACAAGATAGCTGGGACACCCTGTATATATATATATATATATATATATATATATATATATATATATATATATATATATATATATATATATGAGGACAGTCCTGTTAATAGGAAAAGCTAATCAACAGAGTTACTCTTTTTACAGGATTTGACCGTGTGTTATGTGTAGAGAAAAGTAAATCAGACTATTCAATTCTTTTCCTAAGATCTTACCCAGCGGTTAGAAAGTAACACAGTATGAATAGTATTATATTGAAGCTAGGACAACTCGGTTCTAAGTTCATTTAGTGTTTTAAAACATATACTAACCGTTGTCAGCCTATCCAGGTAATGAAGCAGTGAAGTACTGGAAAAGCAGAAGTATGAATTTTGCCTATTTTCTTGCTATTGTTTAAGTTGCTTCTTCAAATAAATATTACTCTACTTAATGTTGGACTACACCCTTATACATTACCTTTTTAAAAGAGAAAAATCTCAATAGATAACTTCAAGAAAGCTCAAACGTTTTATACAGAACATTTCACTTCACGAAGCCGCTTGCTTACTGGAACTTACTTTCAAAACCTATTATTCTTTGAACTAACTCTGTATAGTCATTTAACAGATTCTAGTAACTTGGTTTCACTCTCATTGCATTGCACATAAGCAAACTTTTATTATAACACTTTGCAATAGTTGAGAAAACTTTGTTATTATTAACACAAAAACAAGTTAAATGGTACCTCTTTATATCAACTTCGCAATTCGTAAGTCTGTAAAAAAACTGGATGCCCAGATTAATCAAACACCAGGAAGGGACCCTATATAGGTGTATGATTAGGATGAAATAACAGGGTGAACCAGTTTCTTTAAAGTTTAAACACAGTTTAAATTATTGGTCCATGCTGTACAAAGGTAAAATTTAAAGAAAAAGTCTTATCTGTTGACTGTACGCTTGGGTGTGGCGGACAATTATGACGGCTACGCTAGCCACAGTATGGCCTGCAAGTATCTTGCTGTATGGGCTCAGTTTCTCTTCTTGGCGTCGTTCAATTTTACATACAATAGCCCAACAACTCGCAGCTATGACTTAAGCCTTTAGCAGTCTTCATCCGAAGCATATGTGTGCAAATTTGCAGGCAAAGCTTCTCCTGCTCCAAAAGGGTGTTGCCTCAATCGCTGCTGCCAGAGACTGTATTACTTACTTCGCGCGCTTGCTCTAGGCAGCGCGCCAATCCGTCCTTACCACCTTTTCCACTCCTCAGAGTCATTTTCGTTTAAAAAAAAAGCACACTGGCTTTTACATAACACCTATCTCTTACATTGTCCTAAGCGTGTCCATTTCTTACAATTGTCAAATTTACATGAACATGAATAGTTTATATACACAAACATTTTAAAATGCCAAAGTTATCAGAAAATTACTTAAGGTAAAAAACAATTTAAATAGTATATTACATACATTAGTCACATAACGCAAAGAACTTCAATCTCCAGTATAAGACACTTTACATATACATAAAATATAGTACCAATATGCTAAAATTTTAAAGCCTATATATATATATATATATATATATATATATATATATATATATATATATATATATATATATATATAAAGTCCCCAACGAAACTGCAGCCGTCATCAACCAAGTGTCCCGCAGCTCCTAAATGCGGATCCAGTACGTTAATATTTTATATTCTATATTAAAGTCTCGTAATTTGTTATTCTGCCAATGCCTGTTTGTTACTTTCCAAACCACATTTAAGCTTTTCTGAATTCCTTGTCCCTTCAGCACCCTGCCATAAAGCTCCATATCTGCAAACACTTTACTTTAAAATGAATGATTCATTTTAATAGCAATCTTCCCCATCACTGAGAATGGTACTGGCAGTATTAGACCCTCGGGCAACAGGGTTGGCTGTATTATATGACATGGAGATACACTATACTGCCCATTACTTCCTTTAACAACTGGAAATCGAAGAAAGAGATTCCGTCTCATGGTGTCTGGAAATGTCAGTTTGTACAATGATTAATCAAGGCTGACCATGGGAATGTACATGAACAGAAAAGGCCGACCATACTGTAGTCGTAACCCTGACAAGAGCTCGCATTTCACACGATGACTGAAATAAAATGCGCGCTAGATTTACATATCATCCGGTTTCTCTGGATAACAAATATATATATTTTAAATGCAAGCTTACAAGTTTATATCTTCTGATATTTTCAGTGGCACGAGAAACGCGGAGCGATAGTGGAACTTAGCTAACCTGTAGGTAGCAGTTGACTCCGGGTTGCCGATTCATCTCCCGATTAAATCACGAAGTCGTTTTGTTCCATGATCAACATGAGATGCTCTTACTAATTCTCTGAGTGCATACGCTCTCACCACAAGACTTTGCCAACAAGGTTCATTGCGGTGTATACCTACTCCACGACCTGAACTTTAAATTCATCTGCCTTAAAAAACCAATAAGAGCGTTCCTGACGGGTCCTGTTTAATAACTCGCTTCCAGAAATAAATGATACTGTAGTCATTGGTATTAATTTCATTTACAACCCTAACTGGACGTTACTACAAGAAATCGTTCACTTTTACAGGCGAGTTCTGATGGATCTCTGCACATCTGATAGATTTCCATTGCCTGGGTGGCCCTAATCGTCTACGTATCTTTACGTCCGTGGTTTTCTAATTCACAGAAAGAGACTGCTTAACGATTATCATATTCTTAGTGAAAATTAATAATTGTGAATTAGAGGAATTATATGGTACCAAGATCACCCTAAAATACTTTCATACGTAACGAATTATACTGTGTGGTTATTATTAAAATTAAACTTTCAAACGGCTGTACACATAACAACACTGGTCACAATGACATAAAATTGCAACGGAATATTATCGGAGAGGGAGAAAACGCATGAAAACTAAAACTTAACTCCTCCCGAACAGGCCATGAAGGCCCAAAGGTACCGACTGGCCGCCGTATCATCCTCAGCCCACAGGCGTCACTGCGGACCTGGAGGCGCATGTGGTCAGCACACCGCTCTCCCGGCCGTATGTCAGTTTCCGAGACCGGACCCGCTACTTCTCAATCAAGTAGCTCCTCAGTTTGCCTCGTAAGTGCTGAGTGCACCCTGCTTGCCAACAGCGCTCGGCAGACCTGATGGTCACCCATCCAAGTGCTAGCCCAGCCCGACAGCGCTTAACTTCGGTGGTATGACGGGAACCGGTGTTACCACTGCGGCAAGGCGCACAAAATGTATGGCAGACGAAAAATAAATAGTTACAAAATGAAGCAATAGATGGCGCTGAAAGCATAATTTTATAGTGATCGACTACAAATGACAAATTAATCATACAACAATGCCCAAGGTGTTAGTTTGGCGTTAAACAAATCAGTGTGCATGGGTGTACGAGTGTGATACTGTTAGTTACGTAAGCCCATCCACCACGGCAAGGTCATATCACATCGGATGGGAAAAATAGGTTTTTAACTATCCTGAAGACAAAAACCACATAAAAAGCATCAATCAAAATCAAATCGGATTATTAATTTCCGTGTGACTGGTGCAAAACATATTCAGTATGCTGTCCACTGTTTTCTGCAACAAGCTGAAATCGAGAAACAGTATGTTCCACAAATCATCGAAGTGTTTCCGGGGTCACGTTCAGAATGCGTTGCGCAATGCGTGCCTTCAATGCAGCTAATTTTTCAATCGGAACTCTGAACGCAACATATTTCAGACAGCCCCACAGACAGAAGTCACACGGATTAAGATCAGGTGATCCGGACGCCCAGGCTGTAGGGAAATGGCGGCTGATAACTCTAGCATCTGCGAAATCGCGCTTCAGCATCTGATTAACTGAATTTGCAATGTGCAGAGGTGTTCCATCTTGCACAAACATGATCCCATCCACACATCCACGCTGTTGGAGAGGTGGAATGACGTGGTTGGGCAAAAGACGTTCATAGCGCATACCAGTGACGGTATAGGTGACAGGACCGGAAGCAACTGTCTCTTCGAAAAAATGTGGCCCTATGATAAATGGTGCCGCAAACTCGCACCACACAGTGACCTTTTCAGGATGAAGTGGTTCTGATTGATTTGCGTGTAATTTTTCCGTTGCCATATTCGACAATTCAGTGTATTGATGTATCGTGTCAGATGGAAGTGGGCTTCGTCTGTCCGCAAAATCTCCGACGGCCAATCATTGTCCACTTCCATGGGAGCAAGAAGTTCTAAAGCAAAGGTCTCTCTAACTGGCAGGTCAACAGGAAGCAACTCGTGCACATGGGAAATTTTGAATGGATAGCAAAGAAGAATGTTTCATAGGATTTTATGTACCGTGCTCACGGGTATGTCCAATGTTCAGCCAATTCTCCATGCACTACACGTTTGCACATCACCACTCGTCTCCTCCTTCATTGCTGTGGCCACTGCTTCCACTGACGTCGAATAAATTCATTTACTCCCTCTACTAGGCTGCACACCAAAAGAAAGCGTCTTTTCGAATTTTCGAATCAGTTTCTCCAGACCCACGGCAGTCATAGGACCAACGCCTTTTTCAAACTCTTCAGTGTCCGAAACTTCTGCAGAGCGACGAATGCACACTCATCATTCTTGTAATACAACTTTACAAGCAGAGCGCGACCCTGCATTGAGACTGTCACGGCGAACGTCCCAGAAGCGAAAGGAGGAAAAACCGTGTGCAATGGCTCGTGCGCATGACAGATGTTTTCATTTACATATTCTGACACGTACAGCGCCATCTATTGATCAATTTTCACACTATTTTTTTCTTCTGGCATACGTTTCCTCCATTCTCCGAAAATATTCCGCTGCAATTTGACGTCATTCAGACCAGTGGTTTTATTTCTATAGCGTTTTGAAAGTTTAGCTTTAATTATAATCATCCTGTACACTCCAAGAGAAAAAAAATTGGCACCTCGAAGGAGTTATCCGAATGGGCCGGTAATCGCTAGATGAGTTTTACATGTACACAAAAACAAACAATTACAATTTCAGAAAAATTTGGTGATTTATACATGAGAATGATCTCAAGTTGATGAAGTCAATAATGTGTTGGTCCAGCTCTGACCCTTATACAATTAGTTATTCTACTTGGCTCTGACTGATGAAATTGTTGGATTTCCTACTGAGGGATATCGAGCCAAATTCTATCCAATTGGCGCGTTAGATCGTTAAAATTCCAAGCTGGTTGGAGGGCTCTAGAGGTTTTTTTTTTTTTTTTGGTTGGGTTTAAGGGCGCTCAACTGCTGAGGTCATTAGCGCCCAGTCACTGTTGTTAGAGCACATGGAATCTGTTAAAACTCAAGGGGATGGGGGGACACCAGAAGGACCTGACAAAGATGCAGATAAAATAAGTAAAAAGGTTAAATGTCTTTGGACAAGCCAGTTAAAGTTATTAAACGCAGAATACGAGCAGCTGCTCGAGCGTCATCAGCTAAAACATCCGGTAAAGTAGATGGCAGGGACAGGACAACACGAAATTGACTAAAACGGGGACACGACAATAAAACATGGCGCACTGTTAATTCCTGACCACAAGGGCACTGCAGGGCCGGGTCACCGGAGAGCAGGTAGCGGTGGCTAAACCGGCAATGCCCAATCCGCAACCTGGTCAGAAGGACCTCCTCGCGCCGAGATGGTCGGGAGGATGTTGTCCAAGCAGTTGGGAGCGGTTTTACTGCCCGGAGCTTGTTTCCTCGGAGGGATGACCAAGCATCCCACCACAACGACACAAGCCTCTTACATACATCCCCACGAACGTCAGATGACGGGACACAGTGGGAGGCTGGCCGAGGCAGGAGGACTGCAGCCTTGGCTGCAGCATCCGCAGCCTCATTCCCAGGCACTCCTACATGTCCGGGAACCCACAGAAAGCTGACAGAATCACCATTATCAGCGAAAGAATGGAGGGACTGCTGTATCCGTTGAATCAAGGGATGGACCGGATAGGGAGTTCCAAGGCTCTGAAGAGCACTGAGTGAGTCAGAGCAGAGTACGTACGATGAATGGCGGTGGCGGCGGGCATACTGAACGGCCTGATGGAGAAGAAGGACTTGTGAGAGGGGTGGTCGGGCATAGACAACAGCCAGCAGGCATACCGACACAGCAGTACGTCGCGCCGGTAGGTCAATGGTAATTCGTTACATGTTTCACGCAACGTTTGCACGGCAGAAAAATGTAGTTGGAATCGGGTTACAAGCTACAGAAGCACTTCACTTTTAGATGTGCCAGTAAAGGCTGGTTTGTTACAGATTACTATGTAAATCTGTGAAAAATACGAGGGCATGCTGAAAAATATATCACTGAATTTTATTATTCTGTTCTCAATATCGGTATACGTATTACATGTCATGTGTATTACTCCGACAACTTTTCCGCTCCTCAACGCAAGATGTAACCTGCCGCTAGACGACTCCGAATTGTAGCGTGTAACATGGCGGTGGTAACGTACCTACAGGTGACTGAAGTAATGGGATACTGATATGCAGATATACAGATGGCGGTAGAATCACGCACCGGTACACAAGGTATAAAAGGGCAGTGCACTGGCTGAGCTGTCATTTGTTCTCCGGTGACTGATGTGAAAAGGTTTGTGATGAACTTATCAGTTAGGACAAGGCGGCGAAATCTGGCGTAATGGGCTGCGGCAGCAGACAACAAACACGAGTGCTTTTACTAACAGCAGCGCCTCTCCTGGGCTCTTGACCATATCGGTTGGACCATAGCCTGGAAAACCGTGGCCTAGTCACATCAGTCCCAATTTCAGTTGGTATGAGCTGATGATAGAGCCCAAGTGCGGCACAGACCCCACAAAGCCATGAACCCAATTTGTGAACAAGGCACTGTTAGAGCTGGTGGTGGTCCCATAATGGTGTGGGCTGTGTTTTTCTAGGATGGACTGGGTCCTCTGGATGTTCAGCTACTTGTACACAATTTACAGCCATTCACGAACGTCATATTCCCAAACAAAGATCGAATTTTTTTGGTGACCGTGTGCCATGCCACCGGGCCACAATTGTTCGCGATTTATTTGAGAACGTTCTTGACAATCCGAGTGAATGCTTTGGCCTCCCTGATCACCTGACATGTATCCTATCTAACATTTATGGGACACAATTGAGAGATCAGTTGGTGCACATAATCCTGAATGGGCAACACTTTCGCAATCATGGGCGACTATAAAGGCATCATGCCTCAATATTTCTGCAGGGGACTTCTAACGTCTTCTTCAGTGCATGCCACGTCGATTTCTTTGCCGGCAATAAGCATGTCCGACACGATATTAGGAGGTACTCCATGACTTTTGTCACCTCTGTGCATGTGGGTGCGTGAGAAACAGCGTGTTGTAATCGAAAGTACGAATTCGAAGAGTTCGTCCACACACGGAGCACCCTCTCCCTCAAGGATGATAATACCAGACCACGCACGAGCGTTTCGACATCTGCAACACCGACGCTTTGGGTTCACTGTCACCGATCATCCACCATAAAGTAACGATTTGGCCCCATCCGATTTTCATGTGTTTCCGAAACTTAAAGAACACCTTCGAGGCCTTTACTTTGACAGTGATGAATTGGTGCAAGCAAAGGTGACTGTGGCCCTGATAACAAAGTCAAACCTTTTTTTAGTGACGGTATTAACAAACTGGTCTCTCGTTGGGAGAAATGTGTTCGTCGCCAGGGTGACTATGTTGAGAAATAAACATGTAGATGTGAAGAATAAAGATGCAGAATGTTAACAACGTTTGTTTTATTTAAAAAGCATTAAGATTTTTCACATGAAATATTCGAATGCATTACTTTTCAGCACGCCGTCGTAATTAACGTTAGCAAATATATGCTCTTTATTTTAAATTAAGCAATACCGCAGCTATTTCACATCAAAGGCACACAATCTAATAGTTTTGCTGCAACTTAATTCAGTGATATTTTAGTAAATGGTAACTTCATAGGAAAGTGATGAAAGCAATTTTCACGACTACCGTCGTCATTATGGTAAAGAGTACGTTAGCCAAACAGTCTTGTGAGTTCCACATATAACAGTATTTTCTGCTCTAAACGGGAGGTACGTTAGGATAGCACGCCCGGTGCAAGCCGAGATAACGATCTTACCACATTCAGTGTCATGTACCACATCCGGTGGCAGGTCACACACTTTGTCTACTTCATACCCCCACTCCTCCTCCCTTGGGGAACCACTAGAAATTGATCAAGGTCACCCTGGGGAATCACTCAGGCCGTTGTGCAACTTTATTCAAGGTCATGACGTAATTATATAATAGTCACGTGTTATAAAAACGGCGGAACACCCTTTCCTTCCCCTCTCCACCTCTCCCTTACCCTGGCCTTCCCTTCCCTTCCCTTCCATTCCCTTCCCTTGCCTTCCCTCTGGACCAATGATAACTGGGACACTTGTGTGAAACGAGCTATTCTGTAGCTGGACAACATATGAAGAGGATGTGTTTATTTGTTAATAACAATATTACGTCACACCGGCAGAGACCAAATCCAGGCAGATATGTAAGTACTCTCGTAATTCCATATTTTAGCGCATTTTACACATTTTGCCCCTTTTGTATTTTTTCCAGTTAGGCAAGATGCACCGTCTGTTCTTGACCTCATGATGCTCCCAGACAATCTCAACGCTGTAAGGTCCTGAATTAGATGCTAGCGATATTGAGACACGTTCCCCACCTTCATCTTTTATAACTGAGGCACCTGAGTGCGTACCACAGGTTGTAGGATGTGTGTTTTGTTAATAACAAATTCGGTCACTAGAGGTATATTTGTTAATAACGAATTATTATTTTGAGAATCCAGCAGACAACACACCCAGGCAGATATATAATTATTCTCGTATTTCCACAATTTTACCATATTACCCGAGTTGTGTGTGTCAACATTGTGTCACGACGTCCCATCACCACGTAGCATCATGACGTCCATCGTGTCACATAGATGTGATGATGCTCTCAGCATTCTCCACGTTCATGTTCATTGCCAAGCCACCACTCCATTACTAGTGTGTGACGTCATGGTGTTATAAACGAACACATTGGCAGAAATAGACGTCATGTCGATGACGTCATAGAGAGTTCTATACTACCGATTTCTTAACAAAGAGTGTTTAAGAGATACCACACTACATAACAGGTTTGTGTGACGTCATAGAAATATTCTGATGTCGCCAACCAAAGAAAGGCCTGCTGTATTTGTAGCACAGCACTGCAAAATACGTAACAACCCTAGTGGAAATCACACCGTCTGCAGAGTAGCCCGTCCCCTCAGACTGCGACGTGCGGCTTGAATTCGCGAACGTCGAAGCTTGTGGACACAGTGTCAAGCAATGGTCGATAAATTTGCGATATAATGCACAGCTGTCTGGTGCCTAACACTGCTGCTGTATCAGTTCTGGATTATGGATCTCCCGTCCTTGTTAATGACGGCAAACATATCAAGATGTCGGTGAAAATATCAAAATCTGGTGCAAATACACATCGCTCTCCCAAAAATGGTTCTGGTTCAAATGGCTCTAAGCACTATGGGACTTAACATGTAAAATCATCAGCCCCTTAGACTTAGAAGTACTTAAACGTAACTAACCTAAGGATATCACACACATCCATGCCCGGGGCAGGATTCGAACATGCTACTGTAGCAGCAGCGCGGTTCCGGACTGAAGCGGCTAGAACCCCTCGGCCACATCGGCCGGTTACCGCTCTCCCCTCCTCCCCTATATTCGCTGGATAATACCAGTACGGTATGCAACTCATCGTACGTTCGCGATCACCAGATCATGTATTAAGCGGGTGAATTCTCCATAAAACCAGTAACGTAATGCTGGACTTGTTACTAATACCGTCAATCAACATGCTCGAAAACACAACTGAGAACCGACATTCAGAATCAACGTAAGATAAGAGAAAATAGAGCGATCCTCTCTCTAGCACCGTTTTTTTGTGAGAGGCTCCTATACTGTGTGTGAGTGTGTGTGAGTGTGTGTGAGTGTGTGTGAGTGTGTGTGAGTGTGTGTGAGTGTGTGAGAGTGTGTGAGAGTGTGTGAGAGTGTGTGAGTGTGTGTGAGTGTGTGTGAGTGTGTGTGAGTGTGTGTGAGTGTGTGTGAGTGTGTGTGAGTGTGTGTGTGTGAGTGTGTGTGAGTGTGTGTGAGTGTGTGTGAGTGAGAGAGAGAGATTTTGTTCGGACTCATACATACGTAAGCACTGGACAGACAGTAAAATAGGCTTTTGTGGAACTTGTCTTGCGGTACGTATAGCCCACATCCGTTAAACCAACATGGTAAGGGTCTTAGGCTATAAAATCTCGTAGTTTGACGTAACACACCACGGCAATCCTAAACATGTCACGTATGCGATAAATAACAATTGAATTGAAGACTGATCGTAGGTAACAGCATACTGACTTTAGCACTGTGTAGTGGGACCATGACATCTGAAAAGCCGACGCTTCCGCGAGCTATAGCTGCGAAAGCATGTAAAGCTAGTTCAGAGTCTTGGTTCTGGAGGAGAAGACTGTCATGTGGAAATTGAACCCTTCCAAAATAGATTTCCACGTTAAAACTATAGGCATACAGCACCTAGCTTCTTTTAAGTATAGTATCGAGATGTGGTATTGGATCCTGCACTGGATTGCCCGTTCGACCAACTTAAATCCCATCGAGCAAGTGTGATATGCGCTGGGGAAAAATACTCGTTTTGCAGCACATCCACATGCGCCAACAACCATCCATCAGTTGTACCGCCCTCGTGGAGGAATGGAATCCTTTACCACAAAATATCTCACCAAACTTATGGCGGGTATGGAAACACGTTGCTGAGTATGCATTGCTCTGGCAGTCTGCGTTAGTATCGTAAAAGTGGTACACAAACAGTGAATTGCGTGATAACATGACAATATGACCACCAACAGCAAATGCTTTTTACTAACGATGATTATTCACTGTAGTAGCGAAAAACCATCAGGTATAGGTCATGATGGCGAGACTGCCAGTCACATGATCTTCTACATGTGATTGAATTCACACTATATTGCGTGTGCTGTGACGTGGACACCAAAGAATCGTGGGATAGGAGCGTGGAGTCCAGCAATGACGAGGAACATGCATAATGCTCCTCGGCACACCAAATATGGATAGTTATCGGTCTGTACTTATTAAAGAACCAGCTCACGTGTCTATACAAATGTGAAATACAGCTCCCAAGCCCGACAACCGTACAGAACAACCTGATAACGCTGTCCTAGGACAGTAGTATATGGATGACTTTGATAGAGTTTTAAGTGGAACTAAGACGTGTATTTTGATGAAATACTACGTATAATCTAGACTTAATCCTATCAATATGAAGATGTTTTGATAACGCGCATTACCAAGTGGGATAGGAGGTACTTTATGCTCACCCGAATAAAATTAAAACAAAAACAAAATTCGTTAATTCTTGACTTTTATTGGCAACATGTTATTTTAAAGAGTTACTGATCTGAATGCAGGGTCCAGCACCTGAGAACACCTTTCAGAATACTCTTAGCAATATCAGTGCAAGTTCAACAATAAGCAGTTCCATCATCGTGATCACCACAAAAAGAATTAAGAAATTCAGATTTAGTTCATTCTTGGTAACTTTTTACTCTAAACGTACTTTTTAAAGACAAATTGATGTGCAAGTAACGCCCTGAACCAGGAAATATTCAATACAACATTCGTTGGTGAAACTGAGATCTGCTATTGAGAATTAAATTTTTGTATTAACTTTAACAGAAAAATATAAAATATGTTGTGTTGGCAGAAGAGCCAACACCGTGTTACTAGAGGAGGCCGAAATGCACGCGTTTTAGCTCACGCAGGCTGGCGTGAGGAGGGAAGAACTATACTGACGTGAGGTCTGGAACATGACAAGGAATTAGAATTCAGAAAGCGGACGTAATTAGTTGGATGCTTAACTTTAATCCATTAATGATGAACGTCGCTCTTGACGGTACATGAGTCACAATATTATCTGTTCAGAAGACATAGTAACTGAATATGCCGCCTTGCTAGGTCGTAGCAAATGATGTAGCTGAAGGCTATGCCAAACTGTCGTCTCTGCAAATGAGAGCGTATGTAGTCAGTGAACCATCGCTAGCAAAGTCGGCTGTATAACTGGGCGAGTGCTAGGGAGTCTCTCTAGACCTGCCGTGTGGCGGCGCTCGGTCTGCAATCACTGATAGTGGCGACACGCGGGTCCGACGTATACTAACGGACCGCGGCCGATTTAAAGGCTACCACCTAGCAAGTGTGGTGTCTGGCGGTGACACCACAAAATATGTATGGAATATGGTAGCAGAACCCTTAAAAACATTTTTTCAAACTTTAGAATGTAAAATATCTGATTAGATTACAACATTTTCAAGAGGTAAGCAAAAAGTAACCATCCCCACCCCCCTGCCACTGCGAGGGTTAACTCCTTAGTCCAATATTTACGCAACCACTGTAGCAGTCTTAAATGGCTCGGAATACATTTTTATACGTGCTTGCACCACCAGCATGAGATTGCGTAATCGATTTCCAAATTAAAATTATAGACAGGTAGATAATATCTTGTACACGTCAAACCCGGTTAGTTGATTATCCATACTTATAACAAAAACGTGTTAGTAGAGACTCCAGATGACAGTACTTTTACGAGAATACACCACGGCTAAAGGTAGGGTGGATGCGAGTTTATTTGCAGTGCGCATAGCGGTATACTAGAGGAGGAAATTCACTTTAAAGACACCTTACCCACTTCATAGCAAGAGTGTAATTGTTTATTTTAATTATAATAACACATGACGGTAAAATGTGAGACAGAGTAGATACGGAAGGTCACAAGCAGTCAGATATAGCAATCGAGATGACCCGAACGATTAAGTTCAGACTATCCAACAACATAGCGTTAAAGCAATGAGACACGAAGGAGTATCGACGCCGACGGCGCCTCAAATTATCCTTCGTCGACACACTTTCGCTCTCCACCAAGACACTACTTTGTATATGTCTCGAAATCAGTAAATTTGACACAGTTGATACAGCCGGAGAGAACACTGTATGAAAAGGCTAAACATACGATAAATGGGTTTAAAAAAATAGACAAACGCCAAGCAGTAATATTAGGTTCAAGTAGTTCAAATGGCTCTGAGCGCTATGGGACTTAACATCTATGGTCATCAGTCCCCTAGAACTTAGAACTACTTAAACCTAACTAACCTAAGGACATCACACAACACCCAGTCATCACGAGGCAGAGAAAATCCCTGACCCCGCCGGGAATCGAACCCGGGCGCGGGAAGCGAGAACGCTACCGCACGACCACGAGCTGCGGACAGTAATATTAGGAGCTACGTCATGTATTATATATCAAACTAATGCTATACATGTTGCGCACAGAATCCCTTTGTTTCGTCGTTTGTCAGCAAACTTCTCATGATTCGCCTATAGTAACGTCAACACTCAATCAGTGTGTTTCGATTCTGAAATGATACCAGTTTACACTGCATCCAACTATTTTTTCGATTACAAAAGCATATAATGTGCAACTAGTATGTACTGGCTTGGAGAATGCCACAGCGTTCAGAATAAAGTAACACTACCGTTCCCTCACACACTAGCAGAACTATGGTAGTATGACAATTTCATCTTGCCTCTCTAGATGCCTTGGTCGTCGGTGGAGGGAAGGAGTGGTGATTCCTGCTGGAAACCAATACGCAAACTGGCATTACTGTGTCTATACAGCAGAATAACGTCAACACAGTACCTGCAAAAGAAATACATTAACGTTTGTGTGTGTGTGTGTGTGTATGTGTGTGTGTGTGTGTGTGTGTGTTTTTCTACCTTTGGTAATGGCACTTAGAGTTACCATTTGGAGGACTTTGGAAGACTAAGTATATACCCTGGATGGGTTGAGGCTCTGTAACGAAGGTGGATGGCACAAAAAAAAAATAGCAAGCTCTGTCTGGTCTTGGTTGGTTGATTTGGGAGAGGGGACCATATCTGCTCATGTAAACAATAAGAACATATTTATATTTGTACACTTACACATGGAAAAGTAGATAAATGTCAAAAATATAGAAAGGGTCAAAAATTCGGTAAATAATCTGGATATTAAATGCTCATACTGGAGATATCTGCATTTACGCGTCCGAGAAACAACAGAACGATTCACACTAGGCCATCGGGCCACATTCGTTTGAGACTGTCCTGCTTCCGTTCTTTCTATGGCCATCCACCGCAGAGAGTCTGGTAGGCATCTTCTCTGTGCCATACTACACCGTCTGTGACTGTGTACTGACGTAAGCAGCAGATCAGAGCATCTGGAGATATGTCTTGGATGCTTAGCTAGAAAGCTCTGGATGAGTGAGCTATTACAACCACTACACAATCTGTCTCCAAATTGGCTGAGATCTGTGCTCAAGGTTGAGAGAAAGTGAACTCATTATAGATCAGTTGGAATAAATTAAAGCAACATACCGTTATTTCCCCGTCCTGTGTCTTTTTCACGATATAAACGTACAAAATGTCAACCATATGTCCGTACAATCCTGTTCTCCACGGAAGATGGCATCCTGGTCAACGGACAATCTTGCCAAAGATGACGTAACGCCATCTAGGAAACGAGGTGATGTTTGCCGGGTAGTCCCACATCCACAATCGCTGCGTACACAGTCACAGACGGTGCAGTATGGCACACAGAATATGCTTACCAGATTGTCTGCGGTGGACGTCCGTAGAAAGAACGGAAGCAGGACAGTCGCAAAATGATGTGTGAATCGTTCTGTTGTTTCGTGGACGTGCCGACAATTTATAGAGACCGAAACTGTATCCCGAAGACCAGGGCAGGGCTGACCACGTATGACTTCAGAAGAGAGGACCGTCATTTGGCTTTAAGGGCACGACAGTACCGCCTTGGTACTGCATAGTGACTGGCATGTGAGTTCGCAGCATGCGCTGGAGGTACTGTATGGAGTCAAACGGCGTGCAGAAGGCTTCGGCAGAGTGGCCTTTATTGTCAGAGACCTGCTGTATGTCTACCTCTGACGCGTCTTCACAGAAGATAACGTCTAGGGTGGAGTAACTAACACGCCAACTGGGCGGTCGAAGAATGGCCCAATGTTGTTCTCACAGATATGTCTCAATTTAGCCTGGGGACTGGTCCTCGATGGCTTTGCATCTTGAGGGAACGTGAAACACAGTTTCGGGACCCAGACAATGTGGAAAGAGACCGATATCGAAGAGGATCCCTAATGGTGTTGGCAGAGATTATGTTTACCACTCGAACCCCTATTCATGAAATTGTACGGGTGAATCGGCAAGCTTTAACTGCTGTCAGGTATCGTGACGTGATCTTGGGACCTCATTTGCTGTTGACGCGAGGTACTGTTGGCCCAGACTTCCTATTGATAGACGCTAATGCTCGACCTTACAGAGGGCGGGTGGTTGATGTTTTCTTGGAAACGGAAGATATTGCACGCATGGCTCGGCCTGCTCGCTCTCCCGATTTGAATCCCACAGAGCATATCTGGGATGTACTGGGGAGACGGCTAGTATCACGCCAGCATCCACCGACCACTCACCAAGACTGTGAGCATCTCTGCAGGAAGAATGGGCGTTATTGCCTCAACATGAGACTGATGGCAGCATCCACAGCATACCCTTTCGTTGTCAGGCTCACATTAACTAGTCGTCTAAATGTGTGTGCAAATACGTTAAGTTGGAAAACAGGAAGAACAGTTTTGTCTACCGTTATGCATGTTGCAGTTGTTTACGTACTGAATTATTTGCGTTTTTTTTTTTTTACTTTACTGTCACCTGTTATACTGTTATGTGGCGAAATAAAAGCAAGCTTGCAAACTTTCCGTTTGTTGCTTTAATTTTGGACACCAGTGTATATATACAGAGGGATGGAGAGACATGGCGTTACAGATATACGTAGGAAACAAAAATCATTATGCAGATGATGTAAAAGGTCGAGGGGAGTTGCGAAGAGTAAACATAAGAGGGCTAATGATAGCACCCTTGCGTAACTAGTGGAACGATGGTGCGTTCTGAAGAGACAGGATGAAATTACCATACTTTGGTTCAAATGGCTCTGAGCACTATGGGACGTAACATCTGAGGTAATCAGTCCCTTAGAACTTAGAACTACTTAAACCTAACTAATCTAAGGATATCACACACATCCATGCCCGAGGTAGGATTCGAACCTGCGACCGTAGCAGTCGCGCGGTTCCAGACTGTAGCGCCTAGAAACACTCGGCCACAAGGCCGGCAAATTATCATACTCCCATTAGTTCCATGTGAGTGTGTGAGAGAGAACGGTATTATTATTTTATTCTGAATACTCTGGCAGTTTTCAACCTAATACATTTTAGTTGCAAGCTATAAATCGTGGAATCGTAAAAAATAGATGCAGTGTATAATTGTATCATTTTAGAATCGAAACACATTGATTGCATATTGGTACTACTATAGGCGAATCATGAGAAGTTTGCTGATAAAGTATAAAAAAGGTCTCTATAGGCAACGTGGGTAGCACAAGTTTTATCTACATGACTCAGATTAGCTCCTAATACAACTGCTTGACGTTTGCTAATTTTTAACCCCATTTATCATACATTTACTCTTTTTGTTGAAAGTTCTCTCCGGCTGGTTCAGTTGTGCTTTCGAAACATATATAATGGCGTGTTTTCATGGTGAGTGAAAGCGTGTTTGGTAAGGATGGTCTAAAGCGCCGTCGGCGTGGATATTGCTTAGGATCCCAGCGCTATAGCGCTGTGTGGTGAGAGAGTGTAAACTTAATCGTCAGGGTTGTCACGATAGCTACATCTGTCTGCTTGTGAGCTCCAGCGTTATTATAATTTAAATAAACAACTACTTCGTTGCTGTAAAGTGGGCAGGGTATCATTAAAATGAAGTACCTCCATTAATATGCCGTCATGTATACAGAGAATGAAGTCGCATCCAACCTACCCTTGGCTTTCGAGTATTCACATAAAAAGAGTGTAATTACAACCACACTTACAGGTTATCACCGAAAGCACGGTCATATGAACTCTTTACTCATATGTTTTCGATATCAATAAAGATAATCGTCTAACTGTGTTTGACGTGTGCAAAATATAACTATCTGTCTACAAAATTAATTTGGAACCCTATTACGCAAATTCATGCCGTTCATGCGAGCTCGGAAAAAAAAATTTATTTTGAGCCGTTTACTAGTTAGCACACTGGACTCGCATGGGTAGGATGACAGTTGAAACCTGCGTCCGGCCATCCTGATTTAGGTTTTCCGTGGTTTCCCAAAATCACTTAAGGCAAATGCCGGGGTAGTTCCTTAGAAAGGGCACAGTCGCTTGCCTTCTCCATCCTTCCCTAATCCTTGCTTGGGCTCCGTCTCTAATCACCTCGTTGTCGACGGGACGCTAAACACTAATATCCTTCTTTTGAGTCGTTTACTACTACTGCAGAGATCGCATAAGCGTTGTACTACGGACTTAAGTCTAGAGTATGGGTATTATTTTATCAAAATACGAATGTTCTATCTGGCTGAAAAAGGAGTACCCACGTTAATTTTAAAAGCAGAACGGTTGGGGGTATTAGCGGGATTATAGTTCTGATTGGCCCAGGAAGAAAAGTTGGTGGTGTGGGATATACTTGGTGCTTATATTGTAAGCAGCGATTATCCACAAAGGCGTCGGTGAGTTACGACAGGTTTTGCTGTGGTGGGATATCTTCTGCCTAGAATGACTGAGTGTCATTTGTGCCAGCTACCATATCGAGGTGATTACAGATACACTGTGCAAATTTCTCTACGACTCCTGGGGAGTTGTGGGACACTCCATTTCGCGATCTGGTGATCACGATTGTACGAGGAGTTCCATATCGGACCCGCGTTATCCAGCGAATAGCGGGGGGAGAACGGTTTGTGTTGCACCAGTCTATGAAATTTCCACCTACAGCTTTGGACCTGTTTGCCGATATTACCGAAGCCCGGCGATCCCTCATTCGGAACTGCAGCAATGTCAGGCGCTAGACCAGTGGGCTTACATCGCAACGTTGCCGGACTCTGTGACCGCAAGCAATGGCGTACGTGTCTACACACCCACACTTCAGGGTATAAGGGGAGGGCTACACTGCAGACGACATGATTTTCGTTGGAGTTGTTACGGATACTGAACAACTCTCTAGAGGTGCATTTTGTAGCACAGTGCTGAAAATTCAGTATCTTTGACTGGAGGTATCAGAATTTTACTATGACGTTAGACAATCTAGTAATGAAGTCTGACATTTCATATACAATATCTCTGGTTAGAATCGGTAGTGCTTAAAGAATTCTCTGTGATGTCATCGACACTACGTACCATTTCTGTCAGTGTGTTTGTTTCGGATAGTACGGCGTCACACACTGGTAATGGTGTGGTGGCTTAGCAATAGTACATAAATGGGAATTTTTCGATTTGCTGTAGGATTTTGGAACATATACTGTGATCGAAGACCATGAAGTACCTCGAAGAAAGCCGGTCGGGTTGGCCGAGCGGGGACTAGGCGCTACAGGCTGGAACCGTGCGACCGCCACGGTCGCAGGTTCGAATCCTGCCTCGGGCATGGATGTGTGTGATGTCCTTAGGTTAGTTAGGTTTAAGTAGTTCTAAGTTATAGGGGCCTGATGACCTCGGAAGTTAAGTCCCATAGTGCTCAGAGCCATTTGAACCATCTGAACCTCGAAGAAAACTATTTATTGACACATAGTCAACACGGATTCAGAAAATATCGTTCTTCTGAAACACAACTAGCTCTTTATACTCATGAAGTAATGAGTGCTATTTGCAGGGGATGTCAAATTGATTCCATATTTTCAGATTTTCAGGAGGCTTACGATACCGTTCCTCACAAGCGTCTTCTAACCAAACTGCGTGCCTATGTAACATCGCCTCAGTTGTGCGACTGGATTCGTGATTTCCTGTCAGAAAGGTCACAGTTCGTAGTAATAGACGGAAAGTCATCGAGTAAAACAGATGTAATATCCGGCGTTCCCCAAGGAAGTGCTATAGGCCCTCTAATGTTCTGATCTATATTAACGACATAGGAGACAATCTGAGTAGCCGTAGTAGATTGTTGCTGATGATGCTGTCATTTACCGTCTTGTAAAATTATCAAATGACCAAAACAAATTGCAAAATGATTTAAGTACGATATCTGTATGGTGCGAAAAGTGGAAATTGATCCTGAATAAAGAAAAATGTGAAGTTATTCACATGAGTACTAAAAGAAATCCGCAAAATTTCGATTACGCGATAAGTCACACAAATATGAAGGCTGTAAATTCAACTGAATACTTAGGGACTGCAATTATATATAACTTAAATTGGAATTATCACATAGATAATGATGTGGGTAGAGCAAACCAAAGACTGCGATTAATTGGCAGAACACTTAGAAGGTGCAACAGGTCTACTGAAGAGACTGCTTACACCACGCTTGTCCGCCCTATTCCGGCATACTGCTGTGCGGTGTGGGGTCCGCATCAGGTGGGACTGACGGATAACGTTGAAAA
Source organism: Schistocerca serialis cubense (assembly GCF_023864345.2). Lineage (NCBI taxonomy): Eukaryota > Metazoa > Arthropoda > Insecta > Orthoptera > Acrididae > Schistocerca > Schistocerca serialis. The sequence goes on from NC_064640.1 coordinate 825,775,258, forward strand.
AGTTCAAAGAAGGGCAGCTTGTTTTGTATTATAACGAAATAGGGGGATAGTGCCACAGACATGATACATGAATTGGAGTGGCAATCATTAAAACAAAGACAGTTTTCGTTGCGACGGGATCTTCTAATGAAATTTCAATTACTGGTTTTCTCCTCCAATTGCGAAAACATTCCCCTACACAGGGGGAAATGATCATCACGATAAAATAAGAGAAATAAGCGTTCGTACAGAAAAATTTAAGTGCTTGTTCTTCCCGCCCGCCGTTCGCGAGTGGAACGGTAAAGACACAGCTTGAAGGTGGTTCATTGAACCATCTTCCAGGCACTTTATTTGAATAGCAGAGTGATTACGTAGATATAGATGTAGATGTAGAAGATACCGAGGGCATCATCACATCGACGCGACACGATGGAGCTCATGATGCGACGTGGTGACGCTACGTCGTGGCACGATGTTGACACACATAATTCTCGTAATAGGTAAAATTCTGGAAAAATGAGAAAATTACGTAACTGTCTGGGTGTGCCGTCTGCTGGTGCCTTGAAATATTAATTTGTTACTAACAAATAGACCTCGAGTGACGTCATTTGTTATGAATAAACAAACGGAGCCTACAATCTGTGGTGCCCACCCAGCTGTACCAGTTGTAAAAGATGGAGTTGAGAACGTGTTTCTGGGAGCATCATGACGTAGGGAACAGAGGGGTGAATCTTGTGTGATAGAAAACAAAATAAAATGGGTAAACTAGTTGAAAACAAAGAATTCCGAGTGCTCTTACATTTCTGCCTAGGTGTGGTCTCTGGTGGTGCTACGTACTACGAAACTGTTATTAACTCATGCTACAAAAAAGTGTACTAGTTACAAAAGATGAAGATGTAGAGGGGTTGCATGATTCTCATTGGCCCAGAGGGGCGGTAGGTGAGGATAGGAGGACAGGGGGTTGCCGCCACTTTTGTGACATCTGACGACTATATATTTACGTCCTCACCTTGAATATAAATAGTACAATTGCCTGGGTGAGTTCCCTGTGTGACCGTGATCAATTCAAGGTGATTTTGCGAGGGATATGGAGTAGGGGAAGCAAGGAGACCAAATGGATAACCTGACACCGGATGCGTAACATGACACTGGATGTGATAATATCGTTATCTTGGCCTGAGCGCTCGCTGGTATCCTACTTACGTTTTGCAAGTTATCTTTCTGTATATGTTACGTCTGCCACAGACGGCCCCTGCCAGACAGACTACACTCACGACACCCCTGTCTACCATATAACATTCACAATCACTTGCAGGCGCAACCAAGAGGAAAACAATTATTCCAAACAAACAGAACATGCTAGAGACTAATGCGAACCTTTTCTGCAGAGGTCGCCTCACAGATGCAGAGAAAGTTGGAGTACTCCGCCGGCTTTATAAGGCCAGCATAGTAGCAGTACAGCCAGTTCCTCGCCGAGCTAGGACCAGCTCCGACGGACCTCACCAACGCTCTTGATGAATGGTCGTTTACATGTTATTTGTTTTCTTTGTGTGTATATAGTGATTGTTCGAGAAGTATAGTTCAGTTTCAATAAACGACATTATACTGAGTGTTCGCAATACTGAGTATTCTTCAGTGGCGACGAGTATAGTGGAACGAATCGACGAACATCATGGTTACGACAGCATCACCTACGGAATGGCAACAATTCTTTCAAGGACTTCTGCACCAGTTTTTGGAAAGTCAGACACAAATGATCGCTGAAATCCGAAGCCTCTACCGTACCGCGAAGCCACCTCCGTTCCAAGCATTAAACGAGGAAGTTGAGGAATGGGAAACATACGAAACATACGAACGATTCATCAAGTCACCCAAGAAGACAGGCAGCGCCCTTTTTTCTTGTCATGGACCCAATCGAAGATGTATGTGCTGCTCACGAAACTACAGCCGCTGGACTCCGACTCCCTCACTTTCACCGCCATCTGTGCGACGTTAAATGCTTGCTACAAACGCTATCATGTCCTCGCAGCCCGCATCGAGTTCTACCAATGCCGGAAGAAACCCGAGCAGACCTATCGCCAGTGGGCCGCCGAGCTGCAAGGTCTCAGCAGGAAATGTAAGTTTCACACACATCTTTCCTAGGAATCATACGGTGATGACATGATGCGGGACCACTTGATGCAAGCAGCGGCAGACGCCGCTTTCCGCCACGACGCCCTCCAGTTAGAAGACCCGTCCCTCGAGCAGGTCGTAGAACTAGCCTGTAAGTTCTAAATTTCTACAGCCGCCGATCGTCGACTGGAATCTTGGGCAGATGTAGCAGCCATCCGTGACGACGCCACGATGGACATCGAAGACGTCGCAGCAATCCAGGGCTCAACGAAGCGCTCCTACTGCCGCCGCGGTCGGACACCGCCTGCACAACAAGATGCCGGGTCGCACCATCCTGGCCGGAGCCAGAAGCCACTGCAGCAACAGCAAAACCAGCAACGTCGTCGTGGGGATCGTCTCCGCCTGCCCTCCTGCCCCACCTGCTATTCAACACATGATAGAGAAGATTGCCCAGACCGCCGAGCGCAATGTATACACTGCGGCAGGGAAGGCCATTTAGCGTCCGTTTCTAGCGCAAAAACACCCTTCTCCAGAAACCGTCAGCCCAGGCCATATCCAGACGGCTGGAACATCACCCCAATGGACGTCAACCGGGTAGACAACTCGTCGACATCAAAAATTTTTATAGACGTCACTATCAATGACAAACCTCTGCGTCTGCAAGTGGACACAGGCACAGCAGTATCCTTGATTAATTACACTTCATATGCCAACATTGGTTCACCACCCCTCCCTCCAGCCCCTAAGCGCCTACTGGCGTACAATAAGCAAGGGATAGCTGTCCTAGGACAATTCACGGCTCAAGTCAAGTACAAATCGGTTCACCATCCAGTCACGTTTCTGGTTGTCAACAATTCATCCACAGCAGACTTATTCGGACTGGACGCCTTCCGCTTATTCGGATTTTCCATTGTGGACGATGGTCACCTAGAGTATCAGTACGTTCCTTTTTCTGAAGTTGATGCACTCTGTAATGAATTCCAGGACCTGTTTTCACCAGGCATAAGCTGCGCCAAGGACTTTGAGGCCTCGCTCCAACTCCGTCCCACTGCCCGGCCCCGCCACTTCCGGGAACGCAAGGCACCAGTGGCACTACAACAGCCGCTCAAAGAAGAACTCCAACGTCTTCAAGATGAAAGGGTTCCCCAGCCGGTGCGGTTCAGCTTGTGGTCCACGCCTTTAGTCATCGTGCAGAAGCCAGGCCGCCGCCTTCGCCTCTGTGGTGACTTTAAGTCTACAGTCAACCCACAGCTTCTCGTTAACGACTATCCCCTTCCACGACCGGAAGATCTTTTTCGCAAATTGGCAGGGGGCTCCTACTTTACTAAAATCGACCTAGCAGAAGCATATCTCCAAATTCCTCTTGATCTTTCCTCCCAACAATACACTGTTACAAATACTCCTTTTGGCCTCTTCAAACTAAACCGACTCAAGTTTGGTTTAGCCAGTGCTCCTGCAATCTTTCAAAGATACCTTGAACAACTTCTCACTGATATCCACGGCTGTATAAATTACTTAGACGACATAGTCGTCACAGGGTCCTCCTCCGAGGAGCTCATAGCCAACCTCCGCCTCCTCTTCCTCTGCCTCCGAACTGCAGGTCTGAAATGTAATATTTCTAAATGTTCATTTTTCCAACAATCTGTTTCCTATCTCGGTCACATCATTTCTAAGAATGGCATTTCTCCATCTTTCTCTTATATCGACGCCATTAACAACCTGCCCAGTCCCCGGGACCTTCATCATTTGAAATTCTTCTTGGGCAATATTTGGTATTACAGGAAATTCGTTCCTTCTGCAGCTCAAGTGGCAGCACCCCTGTACCACCTCTGCCGCAAAAATGTCCCATTCTGTTGGACACCAGTCTGCGAGACCGCCTTCCATACCCTCAAACAGCAGCTCCAATCTGCTGCATGTCTCATGCCTTATGGTCCAAATCTTCCTTTGATACTTCTTACGGACGCCTCTGAGTATGGTGTGGGCGCCGTCTTGTCTCACAAATTGCCAGATGGCACAGAGCGCTCCATAGCATACATCTCAAAAGCTCTCTCCACAGCAGAAATCAAATATTCCCAAATCGAGAAAGAAGCACTTGCCATGGTTTTTGCCTGTTCCAAGTTCTGTCCCTTTCTCTATGGCAAGTCCTTTCACATTATTACTGACCACAAACCGCTCCTCTCTTTATTTGCGCCTTCCGCGCGATTACCGACCAAAACATCCCAACGTGTCCAGCACTGGGCGTTGTTCCTATCCCAATTTCGCTACACCATGCATTTCCATACCACCTCCCAGCACGCCAACGTGGATGCCTTGTCACGTCTACCACAAGGTCCGGACCCTGCTTTTGACCAGTTGGACCTCCTCGTTTTTCAGATTGATGATGACCTCCAAGAGGCCCTGAAGGCATTTCCCAGTTCCAGCTGTCAAAGTAGCTGCAGCCACCACAGCTGATTCCCTCCTCCGAGTCGTTCGACACCGCGTTCTGCGTGGTTGGCCATCCTCGCCGCCTCCTCAGGATCAATGCCACCTCCGGTTGCACTATTCCATCCGTCCCCGGCTTTTGGTGGTGGATGGAGTCCTCCTTCCCTTAGATTCAGCAGAACTGAGGGTCATCGTTCTGAGATCCCTGCAGCCGACGATCCTCCACATTCTTCACCAAGGGCATTGGGGAATCGTTCGCACCAAATCCCTTGCATGAAGGCATGTTTTTGGATCGGCCTCACATCTGACATCACAGAGATGGTGCAGCGCTGTACCGTCTGTGCCCAACAATTGCCCCGTCCCCCCCAAAAATACCTTCCCTGGCCTATGCTGAACGGTCCCTGAGAACGCATCCACCTTGACTTTGTGGGACCATTTCTGGGCCACCAATGGCTCCTATTCGCGGATGCATTTTCCCATTTCCCGTACGTCATTCGGTGTTCAGAAATCACCATGCATGTTACCTTATCAGCCCTCGCAAAAATATTTTACTTGAAAGGATTACCGAAAGCCATAGTCACAGATAATGGACCACAATTTCGAAGCCAGGAATTCCTCTCCTTTTGCACCGACAATGGCATCCACCATCTTCTTACCCCGCCCTTCCATCCCCAATCCAATGGGGAAGCAGAACGCCTGGTCAGAACTTTCAAGACACAAATGCTCAAATATACCAAAGACCACTCCCTTGAAGATGCTCTGACGCTATTCCCCAGTTCCTATCAAGCTACTCCGATAGGGGACTAAAGCCCAGCGGAAGCACTCCAAGGCCACCAACCTAGGACTCTCCTACATCTTCTCTTGCCCTCTCCGAGAATTCAGATCCCTCCTGGACAGTCCTGGTTCTTCCCTGGCTCCTTAGTCTGGACCCGAGGTTTTGGCACTAACGCAGGTTGGCTGCCCGCCGTAATCCAGAGTTCCCGGCATCGCCAACTTTTTGATGTCATCTTGGATGGCCACATAGTCCGTCGCCATCGAAATAAATTGCGTCCTCGCTACCCTGCGCCACGTGCACTGCATCCTGCGACACAGACCACCGCCACCTCTACAACCCATTCCGGACCACCTACACAGACCCCTCCACTAATGCCATCTCATCATTTCATGGGTGACATTTCAGGGCATCAGTCGCCGCCACCAGCACCACCGCCAACACAGCAGCCGCAGCCAACGGACCAGCTGCCAGGCCCCTCTTCAGCGCCTCCCCAACAGCCAATGGCCACCGATGAAGACGAACTGATGCCACTGGTCCCACACATGCCGTCATCACAACCAGTACGCCGGTCAGCCTGCATCGCAGGACGTACAGCACCATATTCTCCAAGAGGCAGCCTCCACAGCCTCCTCCAGACAGCCACAGCCGCAGATCTCCATGACGTAGCAGCCGTCGATCTTTTGCGCGGCTCCCCCCGCCCCCCCCCCTGGAAGGGAGGAATGTTACGTCTGCCACAGATAGCCCCTGCCAGGCAGATTACACTCACGACACCCCTGTTTACCATATAACATACACAAGCACTTGCAGGCGCAAAAAAGAGGAAAACAATTCTTCAAAATAAACAGAACTCGCTAGAGACTAATGCGAACCTTTTCTGCAGAGGTCGCCTCACAGACACAGGGAAAGTTCCGCCGACCTCCGCTGGCTTTATAAGGCCAGCGCAGCAGCAGTACAGCCAGTTCCTCGCCGAGCTAGGACCAGCTCCAACGGACCTCACCGACACTCTTGATGAATAGTCGTCTACATGTTATTTGTTTTCTTTGCGTGTATATAGTGACTGGTCGAGAAGTGTATTTCAGTTTCAATAAACGACATCATACTGAGTGTTCTACAGTACTGAGTATTCTTCAGTATACATCCAGTAATTATGAACAGAGTATTGCACAACTCCTATTACGGGCTTCTAGGTATTGTAGAGGTACTTAGTACATAAAAATTTGATAAGGAACCCATGTAAGTTTGAAGATAGGATCACTTTTACGGAACGCACCCAGAGGAGGAGTGAGTTCGGATTTGTGTCCTCTACAGGAGTCCATGATACCGGCAATTTTTCGAGCACCAGCCGTCGGGTTCTCTTCTACGTAACGAAATACTTCCTCTTCAAAGTCAAGACTGCGACGCTTCTGTGGAGTACCACGGTCAACCCTACCAGCTGCAGAGGTGCTAATTTCTCGAGGAGGGGAAACAATATGTGTTGTCATAATTACGATACAGCCTGACGACGATTGGTTGATTTGGGAGAGGGGAAAAAACCGCGAGGTCGTCGGTCCCATCGGATTAGGGTAGGATAGCGAAGGAAGTCGGGCCTGCCGTGTCAAACAAACCATCCCGGTATTTGCCTGAAGCGAATTAGGGAAATCACGGAAAACTTAAATCAGGATGGCCAGACGCGGGCTTGAACTGTCTTCCTCCCAAATGCGTGTCGAGTGTGCTAACTACTGTGCTACTTCGCTCTGAGACTGACGATGGCGCCCCTTTCTGAGTTTATGTGGTAATGCAAACTGGGAGATGTGAAACCGATCCGATCTTCAAAGTTATTTGATACCGCCTGACAAAAAAAGTAAAGCACCCAGAAGGAGAGGAGGAAACAAAATGAAACTTCACTGGCTGAGAAAGTACGTGATGATGTTGCAGTGATTACGAACTCGTGACAAATTTCGAAATAAGTCGGCAGGATGAGCCCACCTATCAGTATGACGTTGCACCCTTCTCTGGCTAGGATGAACTCACTGATTCGTTTGCGACGGTTGTCATAAAGCCTTTGTATCCTCCATGAGGCAAACTGCCCCACAGCTGTTGTAACTAGTCTTTGATATCCTCGATAATGAAACTACGACGAAGTAGGTGCCCGAGCGGAGTCCACACATGATCTGTCGGGGACAAATCTCGGGGTGTTGTTGTCCAGATGAGTGCCTCAACACAACTCAGGCAATTCATACAGTCACGAACCGTGTGTGGACGAGAATCGTCCAATTTAAAAAATCTGTCACGATACTGTCGCATGAGAGGTAATAAATGTGGACGCGAGATATGTGGGATGTACTGTTGTGACGCCATATATCCCTCAATAACTACTAGCTATGTCTTGAAGTCATACCTGATGAGTCCCAAAACCATAACGCCAGGCATAACACTGCCTTTCCTCTCCAAAGTATTGGACGATTGGGACCTCTTCCCAGGTCCCACTGTACTCGCCAATGCTGGTCGTCCGGTGTAGTGCAGAACCGCGATTCTTGGCTGGACACAGTGCGACGCCAGTCATCCGTAATCCATGCTTCCTGGTCGCGGCACCACGGTACCGTTGTGTTGTGTTCGAGGTAGCCTTAACAAGGTGCGGCAATTCTCTAGTCTAGTTGCTTCTAGTCTCCGACCAGTCACACGGTATGACACGGAATGTTGCAGCGAATCTTTTACTTGTTCTCGAATGACAGGAGCAAATGTGACTGTGTTACTGTGTTCCTGGTGCACAATACGGCGATGCTCCCTGGTAGTGGTCAGATTTCGTCAAGTTTTACCTAAACGACGAGGATGCTTGCCCTCACATTCCCATGCAGTCACCAGTCTGGTCACTCTCACATCGGAATGCCTCACAAATCTGGATATTGCGCCATTCGGCCATCCAGCCAAATCGATACCCGCAATGAGGCCACTTTCAGTTGCCGACGTATTATATAATAACGCTCTTACAAGAGTACGCGTCATTTCCGTGACCTCCACAGTAACCTCCCAAAATATGACACTGTTCACGCCACTTTGATGCGCTACCAAGCCTGTAACAACACTAAACACGAAGAACACTTATGCACACTTGAAGTAGTTCTGTCAGGGAAAACTGTAACTCTAATCTTTTGTATACCTGCCGACAGTGTGTACGTTGACGTAGTTACAATGACATCCGACCATGAATCCTGGGTCGTTCACTTTGTTTGTCAATCCGCGCTTATCTTGACGGTGCATTTTCAGGTATGTGTTCCTCATCAAAATACTATCTACAAGACACTCCTACAACCCCTGGAGCCGTATATAATGTTCTCCTATCTTAGCATGTTTCCTGCTTTTCATGTGAGTCGGGAAAAGAGAACCCAGCTCAACATCCACATAAAGTGCGGAAAATAATGAGCAGACGATGTAGAACAGAGGACGAACACACTTAAACCCGCAGTCGGATTCCACCACTTCTCAACTCATCTCTTGTCCACAACGAAAGCGCTGTTGCATTACGCTGTCTGAGTAGGTACAAGATTGTGTTGATCACAAAACATAGTATCCCGTAGTAAAACGCAGAAAAAGAAGAACAAAACTAGAAAATTATGGAAACAACATGTTATTAATTACCATTAGATGGTACACAGGTCTTCAACTGAGTAATTTGTAGGGCAACAATTTTTCTAATATTATGTGAAGTATATTCAATGATTTAAGTGTAATGAATCTATCCATTATATACTATTTAAATCGGCCAGAACCTTTATTGAGGATTAACTTACTTTTATTCGTTTGCTCTCATAGGTTTTGTGACCTTGGCTATACCTGACAACTATTTTCCAAGATTAGATGTTTGGAAAGTGAACGCTGTTCCCGAATTCCATTCACATGTGTTGTGTCTTGTCCTTGATACTAAGGCCTTGGCAACTACAAAATGCAAATGCTTAACATATTTCTTTAGGAAACAGGGTTGACGCACTGACATTAATATTTCCATAGCTGCCAACCATCAAATAAAAGAGGGCACTACTCAATAGCTAGTGCATTAAATGTATTCGCAATTGAGAATATTGAAAACCATCAGCTGTAGAATGGAATGACAATAATGAAAATTCGTGCCGGACCGGGTCTCGAACCCGGATTTCCCGCTTATCGCGAGCATGCATGCAGTTCAAAGGAACTTTGCATCGTAATCGGAATAACACAGGCGCTACAATATCGCAATACCCAGTGACTATACGAAAACTCTTTGAGGTCTGGCGGAGTTTTATTCACTGAATTTCCGTATGTGAAAGTGTAATGTCGTATGACATGGTTCGCTGGGATAGCCCACGAGGTGGGTTCAGCCGCCTGTCGGAAAGCGTATTCTTCACCTGTGCGCAAAGGGCCATTTCCTTGTGGATATGCGAGAGGTGGGTCGTATGTGTAACTGTGGAGTTCAGGTAAGCCTAAGGGATGTGTGTATCGCTAAACGTGGAAGCGCTGTTATAAATATGACTGAAGATAGTGCGGTGAGTCGCGGTTTGGGGGAGGGAGGGGGGGAGGCCTTGATGCTCGATATCTGTTTGAGCTAGGAACATGAGCTCAGAAGTGTTTCGTTTAGCCCCGACCGGCGGTCATTTGTATAGCCATTCTAACATCTGACTTACTTTAGCTATGTTAGAGTATATTAAGAAACGTTTAGAACGACAAATCGGAGCTGGCGACCAGGAAAATTGTGCGAATCGCGTAATTCCTCTTGCAGAAGATTTTAATTTCGCCGAAATTAATGCTCAGATAATGGCACCATTTGTATGTGCACCGCTCCGATTACACAATGAAGTGCCAAAGAAACTAGTATAGGAATGCGTATTCAAGTACAGAGACATGTAAACATGCAGAATACGGCCCTGCAGCCGGCAACGCCTATATAAGACAACAAGTGTCTGGTGCATTTGTTAGATCGCTTACTGCTGCTACAACGGCAGGTTATCAAGATTTAACTGAGTTTGAACGAGGTGTTACAGTTGGCGCAAGAGCGATGGGACACAGCATCTCCGAGGTAACGATGAAGTAGGGATTTTCCCGTACGACCATTTCACGAGTCTACCGCGATTATCAGGAATCCGGTAAAACAACAAATCTCCGACATCGCTGCCGCCGGAAAAAGATCCTGCAAGAACGGGACCAACGATAACTGAAGAGAATCATTCTAAGTGACATAAGTGCAACCCATCCGCAAATTGCTGCAGAATTAAATGCAGAGTGTGTAGGTACACGATGAAAGGCCCCAGGATGCCATAAAATTAAGGTTTGACAAACAAAGTGACATCAAGGATGATTCGTATCAGCATGAGTTAGATATAGTAGTTAAAGTCAAGGAAGAATAAATACAAGCAATCATTAAGGTGAAAATATTTAACACTGACACACAGTTAATTTTACATACAGGTTCAACTACTGACCTAATGTCAAATGCATTTTTTTGTGAATTGAAGTAGAGAGGCAAGTTCCCAACATTTCCTGTTCAAAATTTCAAGGTGCAAACTGCTACAGGCGGTAAGACTAAATTGGTTAAACATCAGGCACTTATTCCATTACAAATTGAACATTTTACAGTGAAGTGCAACTTTATTATAATCGACAAACTTATAGTTAATTGTCTTATTGGCATGGTCACGATTAGAACATACAAAACGCAGATTGACATAGGTAATGGTAAATGCCACTTTTTTTGCAATGGATCAGATCTCTTCTATTGATTTAGTCAGAACACCTAATGAAAGTAACAAAAACAAACTAGAGTCAAATGTAGTGGTACAATATTCATTTCCAGCCGTATATTTCACATATAAATTTGATACTGAACAAGAAGCAAACACCGAGGTTACTTACGAAATGGTAGAGCAGAAACTAAGTGAATCACAGGTACTAAATGAGATGCAACGACAAGACCTTTCTAACTTGCTATTTAAGTATGCCAATGTTTTCAGTAAGAAGCCAGGAGTAATCAAAGATTATGAATATAAATTTGAAGTCGACCCGCATGAAACATTTTGTGAAACGTTATATCCTATTCCATGGGCAAAAGGAGAGGAATTAAGGGAAGAGATCAATCGTATAAGTAAATGGGCAATTATACAACCTCCATTTTCCCCCTATTGTAGTCAAATATTACCAGTAAGCAAACCAGATGGTTCTGTAAGATTAAGTCACGATGCCAGAGGTATCAACAAGATTATAGTACCAGTACGCATAAGACCAGACAACTTGGACGAACAGCTTCTGAAGTTTGACAATAGAAAATATTTTAGTAAACTCGATCTCAATATGTCCTACTGACAAATAAAGCTCCACGAAGAAAGTCGAAAGTATACAGCATTTGCTTGTGGTGGCAGAAGTTACGAATTCCGTGTTCTACCTTTTGAATTGAATGTTAGCGCAGGAGTGTTTATACTTGCATTGGACTAGGTTTTAGGGACAGAAGTGCTTAGCAAAGTCTCTGTTTATGTAGACGACATGCTAATAGCCACACCCACGTGGCTGGGACGTATCAGACTCATTGAACAGGTGCTTCAACGATTTGCAGATTACGGAGTAACAGCCAATTTAAAAAGTCTAGTTTTGGTAAGGAGCAAGTCAAATTTCTGGGACATGTTGTGTCAGAACAAGCTATATTACCTGATCCGATGAAACTTGATGCCATACACAATTCTTCAGCTTCAAGGAATAAAAAGCAACTAAAGGCCTTTTTAAGACTAGTTTCGTTTTTTCGTAAGTTCGTACCACAACAACTGATGAACAGTGATGCATTGCTCAACTTGTTACGAGAAAATTGGATTTGGTTATGGGATGACAAGTGTCACGAGGACTTTAATAACATTAAGCAGGAATTACTCAATGCAAACAATCTTAGCTACCGTGACATGTCCAAGGATATTTGTCTATGCACAGATGCCTCATCTCAAGGGCTGGGGGCATGGGGCATGCTTATTCCAGATGCGAGAGGAAGAAGGTAAGGAAGTACCCAAGGTCATCCGTTTTGCTAGTAGCACGTTATCAGAAGCAGAAAGATCTTACTCTGTGTCAGAATTGGAAAGTTTTCCTGTAATATGGGCATTTAAAAAGTTTGAAAATTTTTTTCGGGGGCAAGAATACGAAAGTTTATTGTGACCAACAATCACTGTCATTCCTTTTAACATGTAAACTATTACACCGTCGGTTAGCTAGGTGGTGTCTATATTTACAAGAATTCAGTTTTGAGATCATTTATGTTAAAGGAAGTCAAAATGTTATCGCGAATGCCTTGTCCAGGTTACCACAAGGTTTAGAGGAATTTTATAAATTAACAGAGCAGGCTGCGGATATCATAACGTTATTAATCCAAGGTGCAGCACAACAGTCTGATGACCATACGTTTTGCAAGCAAATGAAAATTATACAACAGCTAGATCGCAGATGGAGTAAAGTCATGCAAAACCTTAAGTAAGATGAAGGTGGAAAGGTAAGTAAATGGTATCAGGAGTACAAGGGCGTTTTGTTTCATAGTGTAATGGAACTGACAAATAGACGTCATTTTATTTTATTATACACTAAAGTCGTGTTAAAAAAGCTTTTGCTTAAGATAATACTAAGTTAGGTGTTGCGATCAATAATCGATATTGGAATTGTATGTTCTTTGTAGCTTATGACCGTGATCTTTGGTCTACAACGGGTTTTCGGCCACTTGAGTGTTGGCCGCGGATGAGTGTAGTTGTGTATATAGTTTTGGCAATAAATGTGTTTTTGATACAAAGAAACCGTGGAATACTGCGTCATTTTTCGATAGTCCAGTAATAATTAAAAAACCCGCACCTTTTCTTGGACCCAGAGCAGCAAAGGAGTCATCGCCTAGACAACGAGAAGCCACATGGACAACGCAGACTCAGCAGCATCAACAAAGGAGACATAATGGCCAGCTCTACTGAAGTACTATACAGCCATCAGCCACACCGTAACGGTGTCCTTATGGAGATAACTTTTCCTGCACAGTAGAGCGGGTTCGTGACAACTGGGGGCTCTTTGCCGGGATTAAGACATTTATATGTACTGGATTGACGAAATCTGTTGTGCAGAAGTCTAATGACCACGTGGTACGAAGAAGTGCTATACATGGAACTCAAGGGAGCCGAAACGAAGCAGTAAAGTGGACTGACCACACGTGTGAGGTCCCAGACTGAAAAGATAAGTACATTTGTGTTGTGCTGTTTATTACTTTTATTATTTTGTGCGTGAAATTTCAGGAAAATGACCATTGTGAAAGAGGAAAGTGGTGCTGAATCCGAGCAGGATTGTGAAAATTTGTTAGTCTTTGGGGACGTAGACGTGCCGATAAAAACGGAAGATGAGTCAGTCAAAGAAGCGGATCAAAGTCTTAATTCATCAGAACGTGAGACGTCGGACATTAAATCACCGTTACAAATGATGGAACAATCGTTAGCTTTAAATCAGACTGTTGCAGCCCGCTTACAAGCTAATGAAGAACAACTGCAAAGCATGAATCAGACGGTCGCGGACAGTTTTCGTGCTATAAATCAGAAAGTGTCGCGTCTAGAGGAAGTTATGAACAAAAAATTTGATAATGTCTTCCTTTGGGGTAATAAACTTCGCAACGATATATCAAAGATAGACAAGAAACTTAGCAAGGCAGAAACAAAGATTTTGGCGGTAGAATCTAAAGTGGGAGAAGTAAAATCTAGTCTGAGTAACAAAATTCAGTCTGCAAAAAATGAACTGGTCACAGACAGAGAGAAAAATGCAAAGTGTTTTGTTAATGTTAATAGTCAAATAGATACAGTTTGTGTAAATGTAAAAGCTATGGCAGTAGATCTTGAAAGTAGAGTAGACTCGAAACTAAATGTTGTGAATGATAAAGCGGAAACAGTCAGTAACACAGTAAAACTCCACGAGATGGAAACTAAGACAGATGTGAGTGAATTAAAAAGTACAGTATCAGAGTTAAACCAAAAGTTTGAAATATTTAGCAATGATGTAGCTAGCAAAAATTTTTCTATGAACATATGTACCTTATTATCCAATATTCCAGTTAAAAACTTTTCTAATGAGTGTAGTTTGCATCCTGTTGACTTTCTGCAGAGTTGTAGAGACAATTTTTTGCCCAATATGAGTGAAAATTTCAAAATTAAGTTTGTTAAAAAAATTTTGGAGGGGGAATCTTTGTCATGGGCCAATCAAAAATTTTTCTATGGACATGTCTTATGCAGAATTTGAAATTGAGTTCTTAAAACGGTTCTGGTCAGAAACTGAACAAGCCAGGATAAAGAGCGAGTTACTGAATGGACCAAATTATAGAGAAACACAGGGGACTATGAAACAGTTTTGTAAGAATCAACTGAAGAAACTTGTACGTTTGAGTAAACTCTTTGATGAGCTCACACAGATAGATGCTTTAAACAGAAGGTTGCCAACAGATGTGCAATGGGACCTAGTGTATGGACCAGATGACAACATTGAACAATTTTTAAACTATGTGGACAAACTTGACAGGATTATAGACAAAGTGGGGAAACCAAAAAACTATTTCAATCACGCACAAAGAGGTGGGGATCATAGTTGGGGAAACACTAATTTTAACAGGAGGGGAAACAGTAGGCCCAACAACCATAGTTTTCATCATAGGGAACAAAATAGTCACAATATTAATAATAATTTCCATTCAAGGGAAAACTATAATTTCCATTCAAGAGGACAATCTGGGAACAATTGGAACAGAAGTAATAACAGGGAGTCTGAAAACAGGAATTGGCGTGAACATAGTGACACCAGGAGTCAAAATGCTATGGGAAGTCATGAAGTAAAAAACTAGCATGCGCTCCATTGTCGGTCCACAAGGTAGGGGCGAAAAGCATAGATAATAGATGGACCAATAACAGTGACTACGTTGCAGCAAGAAATACGTCTCAAGTAATGAGTAGTTACCTTATGAATGTGTACTACCCTCTAAACACAGTACCTGTTAAGAATGAACACATTGGTTGTAATAAAGAGCCAGAGAAAATAATTGACTTAGTTGAATTTTATGAATGGGTAGAAGCTTGTAGTTTGTCAGAGGACCAGCAGGGTCACGATTTAAATGATTTAGGAATTGATGCACTGATGAAGGAACCAGGTGATCAAATTGTTGACACTGATTTAACGTGCAAAGAATTAAGTACACTTGGGTGTGAAAGCAACGTTTTAAGTTTTCGGGAAAGAGAGGTTGATGATTGTAGTATTTGGGAAAATGAAGATTTAATGATACATGATGATGGTGAAAACTATTTTGTTTGCTTGAAAGAGGAAATGGAGACATTAGGTGTTGTGGGAGAAACTGATATGCATTTTGTAGATGTACGCAAGGATGTTATTAACAGTTTAAGTGGTGTTAATGCCAGTGTCACAACCAATAGGCTCTGTAATCCAACATCTTATGAAGGAACCTGGGCAGTTGATAAAGATTCCCTGAACAGCGAAACTGACTGTGCAAGTAGGCTACCATTTGCAATGAACAAAGCTGAATTATTTCTTTATAATATGTGGCTAAATAGTGTTGCAATTAAAAATGATAGCAATTTTAGAAAAATGATTCTTAATATGTCTCAAATATTATATTCTGATTGGTGGCAAAACACTAAACATATTATTGTTGAACAACTGAAGGATAAATACCTTAGTGGTAAACAATGTTATATGGGTGAAAATATTTGGATCAATGAAATTATCAATGCAAGTGACAGTGCTAATGATGTGTGTGTTAATGTAATGACCATAGATAATAAAGGTGACTCAAACAAAAGTTTTTCACTAGAAATTTTGTATATAAAAATTGTCTGATTTTGATACCGTTTTGTGCCCTTGAAAATGTTTATTATTTGTTTAATATGTATTCACTGTATGAAGTGTTTGCAATGAATTTTCTGTGTAATATGCTAGCCATGTTAGTTTCTTATATTTCTGTATGTTTATGCAATTTGATTGATGTTTGATAATTTGTGTAATTTTAGTTTGTGTAACTCTCACACCACACTTGTTGAGACGTCATTTAAAATGCAAGCCACTAATCAGCACTAAATCTGTCTTGCAACAATTAAGTTTTTTAAATTTTTTACTCTTAAAGGCAGAGTCCTAATTATTACACACTTAAGTGCTTGAAATGTCCAACTCTACAAGGAGACAATCATTTTCAGTAAACCACATGAACTACTGTATATTTCTCTCTCAACCACTGCAAATGCAAAGGCAGTAATATTTTTTAATTTTGATAAATACATACCATTCCAAAACTTTCATCCGTGATTCTACCTTTGCACTTTTACTGTGAGTATGAACCCTCGTAACAAACTGCCTGTAACTTTACTTTTGAAAACAATTGAATTTTTTTATCCTTGGAGTAATGTCTCTGTGATAAGATATTTTACACTCAATATGTTAATGGATTTGTATTACATATTTATTGAATTTATTAGTATTTAAAGAATCTTTTTTTTTGACCAGTTCATATCTGTGTAGTATTACTCAGACAGATACTGTAAACTTCTCCCACTAGATAAACATTACCAGAAGGTTAACTATGTATCCTAACCATGTACTTACATATAAACATTATGTAACCAAAAGGTGATCTCTGTATGTGATTTTTAGATAACATGGCATTATAGTCGATGAAGCGATACAAACAGCTAAGCTTTGGAAACAGATGCACTGCAGGACAAGCAGAAATCAGACCTTTTAACGGAAGCCACCTATGTGCAGATGCACAATGTGGGACAGACTGTGAGTAGTGTGAAAAGTGGGCAACAAAATAAAATAAAACAAGCCTGCAGTTAAAGGTTACAGTCTTTCAATGGTTTCATGTGAAGTGCTACAACATTATGCACTCTTCTAAGCGAAAATTGTGAATCTTCTTTCGTATTTCATTTACTCTAAGGTTAAAAATTGTATGTTTTCCTTTACTGAGTATAACAATTTCAGTGTTAGCATAATTCAAAGGAAACAGTCCTATTAAAATTTTTAATTTATTTAAAACCATATTCTTGGCAGTTTCATTATTCTGGTGTCAGAATTTTGTTCGCATTTTCATACTTACAAAATTCTTGGGGGGGCTATTGTAATGGAACTGACAAATAGACGTCATTTTATTTTATTATACACTAAAGTCGTGTTAAAAAAGCTTTTGCTTCAGATAATACTAAGTTAGATGTTGCGATCAATAATCGATATTGGAATTGTATGTTCTTTGTAGCTTATGACCGTGATCTTTGGTCTACAACGGGTTTTCGGACACTTGAGTGTTGGCCGCGGTTGAGTGTAGTTGTGTATATAGTTTTGGCAATAAATGTGTTTTTGATACGAAGAAACCGTGGAATACTGCGTCACTTTTCGATAGTCCAGTAATAATTAAAAAACCCGCACCTTTTCTTGGACCCAGAGCAGCAAAGGAGTCATCGCCTAGACAACGAGAAGCCACATGGACAACGCAGACTCAGCAGCATCAACAAAGGAGACATCATGGCCAGCTTCACTAAAGTACTATACAGCCATTAGCCACACCGTAACGCTTATGGAGATAACTTTTCCTGCACAGTAGAGCGGGTTCGTGACAATAGGAAACACGAAAAATCTGATCAGTGGTGTGTGTATTCCTGAAGATTATTTATAAGATACACGCATGAAGTATGGGGCATTATGGAGTACGCAAATGTACTGAAAAAATTGCAACACTTTGTTATTTTCCAAATTTGAGAAGGCGAGTCCTACAGGTATTAAGAAGGAGTGCTATATGTCAAAAGTCTAAACAGTCCAGTGTGTCAAAATATACTGAGCTACACCCAATACTCACAAAAAAACCTCTAGATGTAGTATCCCTGGACATAGCTGGTCCATATATAAGAAGTAAAGGAGGAGTAAGATACGTAGTAGCACTATATGCCATTTTCTCGTAACATATCAAAATGTATGTCGTTAATAATTCAACAGCCACAAATATCAGAAAAAGAACTGAGGGAGACTGTTTGAGAAGGTACTACTAACTGACAATGCTTAATATTTCATTGGGCAGAAGTGGAAACAATATATGACATCACAGGGCGTAAAGCACGTGTTAGTAAGTCTTTTTCACTCAGAAGCCAGCCCAGCAGAACGAGTCTTTAAAGAATTTAACCAGTCTATTAGGGCATGCACACCTCGCAAACACGCCTGATGGGTAGAATACGTAACTCCTTTCATGCAAGTAGTCAATAACCTTCCGCATTCTTCAACAGGTTTCACAACGAATAAATTGACGTTTCAGTCAAAACATACGAATGAGTTGGAGTCGCCTATACCAAAGATACCCACTACAGAAATGACACTACAAGACAAAATCAAACGAGCCATAGTTACACTAGAAAACAGGGCCGAGTATAAAAGGAAAATTTATAACAAGAAACTGAAACACAAATTTTGAAGGGCAACGAGTCATCTTGCGTACGCACCCTAAATCGACAAAATTTGGCAAACTGAAGAGGAAGTGGCAATTTTTCTATTCAGGCCCATATGTAATTTCTAAAATAACATATCCTGGGACATAATGGTTAGTTTATGAGAAAACAGGAAGAGACAAGGGTCTCCACCCTCACAAAGACATAAAAGCCTTTACAAAATGACGAAGTGTGGCAACAATTTTTTTTATCGCAAGATAATTGTACATAGTGTACATAATTGTAAGTGTAATTTTTCTCCTGGAGTGTATTTTAAGATAAAGTAATGTGTATAGGCATAAATAATTCTTTCGATTTGTCCACGCAGGCATAAAAATTAACAGCAGTGAGAAGTAACACATCACTTTATGCGAAGCGAAAAATAAGCGATATTACCTTATGGCTCAGTGGTCGGGCGCCCAACAGTTCGCGCTGACGTCAGTAGCAGGAGAGGAGATACTGACCTGTGGGCATGTGCGAAAGACTGTCAGAAGGCGCAACCAAAATAGGAATTCAGTATGTACCTAACTTAAATACAAAGTAAACGCAAATACTACGCAAATACTTCAACTATCTAAGGAATATATATATATATATATATACACTCCTGGAAATGGAAAAAAGAACACATTGACTCTGGTGTGTCAGACCCACCATACTTGCTCCGGACACTGCGAGAGGGCTGTACAAGCAATGATCACACGCACGGCACAGCGGACACACCAGGAACCGCGGTGTTGGCCGTCGAATGGCGCTAGCTGCGCAGCATTTGTGCACCGCCGCCGTCAGTGTCAGCCAGTTTGCCGTGGCATACGGAGCTCCATCGCAGTCTTTAACACTGGTAGCATGCCGCGACAGCGTGGACGTGAACCGTATGTGCAGTTGACGGACTTTGAGCGAGGGCGTATAGTGGGCATGCGGGAGGCCGGGTGGACGTACCGCCGAATTGCTCAATACGTGGGGCGTGAGGTCTCCACAGTACATCGATGTTGTCGCCAGTGGTCGGCGGAAGGTGCACGTGCCTGTCGACCTGGGACCGGACCGCAGCGACGCACGGATGCACGCCAAGACCGTAGGATCCTACGCAGTGCCGTAGGGGACCGCACCGCCACTTCCCAGCAAATTAGGGACACTGTTGCTCCTGGGGTATCGGCGACGACCATTCGCAACCGTCTCCATGAAGCTGGGCTACGGTCCTGCACACCGTTAGGCCGTCTTCCGCTCACGCCCCAACATCGTGCAGCCCGCCTCCAGTGGTGTCGCGACAGGCGTGAATGGAGGGACGAATGGAGACGTGTCGTCTTCAGCGATGAGAGTCGCTTCTGCCTTGGTGCCAATGATGGTCGTATGCGTGTTTGGCGCCGTGCAGGTGAGCGCCACAATCAGGACTGCATACGACCGAGGCACACAGGGCCAACACCCGGCATCATGGTGTGGGGAGCGATCTCCTACACTGGCTGTACACCACTGGTGATCGTCGAGGGGACACTGAATAGTGCACGGTACATCCAAACCGTCATCGAACCCATTGTTCTACCATTCCTAGACCGGCAAGGGAACTTGCTGTTCCAACAGGACAATGCACGTCCGCATGTATCCCGTGCCACCCAACGTGCTCTAGAAGGTGTAAGTCAACTACCCTGGCCAGCAAGATCTCTGGATCTGTCCCCCATTGAGCATGTTTGGGACTGGATGAAGCGTCGTCTCACGCGGTCTGCACGTCCAGCACGAACGCTGGTCCAACTGAGGCGCCAGGTGGAAATGGCATGGCAAGCCGTTCCACAGGACTACATCCAGCATCTCTACGATCGTCTCCATGGGAGAATAGCAGCCTGAATTGCTGCGAAAGGTGGATATACACTGTACTAGTGCCGACATTGTGCATGCTCTGTTGCCTGTGTCTATGTGCCTGTGGTTCTGTCAGTGTGAACATGTGATGTATCTGACCCCAGGAATGTGTCAATAAAGTTTCCCCTTCCTGGGACAATGAATTCACGGTGTTCTTATTTCATTTTCCAGGAGTGTGTGTATATATATATATATATATATATATATATATATATATATATATATATATATATATATTGTACACAGATATTTAATATGTCTATGAATTTAAACAAAATATGGAAATATCTGCGGATGCATGCAATGACCAAATGTATCAGTGGCCATCGAGCTACGTAATGCAATTAGTTTTAAGTTGGTTTTAAGTTTTTTTCTTTCAGCGACCAATGTATCGTCACATCGCAGAAGAAGCGAATTACGTCAAGAGTAGCAGGTTCCAAATGAAGAAACGTGCCGCACGTCGGGTAAAAAATTTAGTTGTAAGGATGTTAATACAAAGGTCATAAGGCATATGAAAAATGGATTATGCATCGTTGCAGTGTGTCTACATGACACTTATCAGTTCGTATTCGCTGCAGAGTACGCATAAGCAGTTAAGGATGAGATTTTACAAAAACCAGTTAATTTTTATCCTGTCACTTGGAAGCCTGAATACTGACAATTCAACGTATTTGAGAATGACAAGTCTTCGATCGTAAAAAACGTCATGTTTCACCCTAAGTTACACGTGAATTGCAGTGAACAGCACTAACACATGTAGAAACAACATGATACGACTTAAGTGATTAGTCAGTACACATTATTTTAGTGAAGCAAAAGTTCCTTCGCAACTAGTCCATCATTGTACGAGTAACGTTTCCTCATAAATTCTTGAACCAGTAGATGAGTATTTCCCTTCTTCCCTCGCAGACAAAGGAGACGGCGCCAAGTGTAGTTAGGCCAGTAGTGTGCAACGTTTTAGTTCAATTTTCAATTTTTTCTCCCTTTTCTACCTTTGGAAGGAATGAGCTCCCATAACTGATAAAAGCCTATCTATAAAATGAAAGATAAATGTGTCATATTCTTGTATTGTGTCATAATAATGTGATATGTAATTAATTTGTAATTGTGATATTGACCGTTAGCATCTAGCTCTTAGCCGCCAAATCGGCCAGTGCGCCAGCGCGAAATCCGGCAGTGAGAATACGTGCATACATACATTAATCCTTGTTCCAAAGATCACGAATACGACATTTCGTAAATGTTCGTTGGCTATCTGTCAGACTTTTAATACTATTTGGAAAATGACCAAAGATTTTTGTGGCAGCATAATTCACCACTTTTTGTGCCAAACTTGAGATTTAATCCAGAATAGTGAAGATCATCCTTTCTTCTAGTGTTCTAGCTATGCACTTCGCTCTTATTTTTGAATTGGGATGGGTTATTAATGACGAATTTCATAAGTGAATATATGAATTGCGAAGGTACTGTGAATATCCCGAGTTGCTTAAATAAATGCCTGCAAGGTGATCTTGGACGGGCTGCAGCTTTTATTCTGATCACACGCTTTTGTGCAAAGAATAATTTCTCCCTTAATGACGAATTGCCCCAAAATATGATTTCATACGAAAGCAGTGAATGAAAATAGGCATAGTAGGCTAATTTACTGATGTGTTTATCATCAAAATTAGCAGAACCCTAATACCATAAGTAGCTGAACCTAACCGTTTCAGCAGATTATCGATGTGTTTCTTCCAGTTCAATTTCTCATCAGTGCAGACACACAGATATTTTGAGTATTCTGCCTTAGCAACAGACTTCTGTTCATAGTTTATATTTATCAATGGTGTTATGCCATGCTGCCATTGGCTTGACAAGTCATGTGAAAAAATGCAACCCATAAACACACAGACACTGCAACAATCATCTATCAATATGTCGTGGCCAATATATATATATTTTATATATATATATATATATATATATATATATATATATATATATATATATATATATATATATATGCCATTTACTGTACAGAATTGCATAAACTGTGTTTTCTCAAAATTTAGTGAGAGTCCATTTGCAGAGAACCACTTAATAATTCTCTGAAAGACATTATTGGCAATTTAATAGGCTGATTCTTGCTAGTTGGGTGTGGTTACTATACTTGTATCATCAGCAAAAAGAACTAGCTTTGCATCTTCATGAATAAAGAGTGGCAAGTTGTTAACATATATTAAGAACAATAATGGACCCAATACCGAACCCTGTGGGACACCATTCTTGATACCTCCCCAGTTAGAGGACTCTGGTGGTATTTGCAGACTATCTGTACTGTTAATTTCAACCTTTTGCATTCTTCCAGTTAAGTATGAATTAAACCATTTGTGTACTGTCCCACTAATACCACAATACTTACGCTCATCTATATGAATTTCGTGATTCACACAATGAAAAGACTTTGAGAGATCACAAAATCCCAATGGGTAGTGTTCGATTAGTCAATGCATTTAATGTTTGATCAATCAAAGCATATATAGTATTTTCTGTTGAAAAGCCTTTCTGAAAACCAAATTGCCATTTTGTTAGAATTTCAATTTTACAAATCTATATCAACATCTACATCAACATCCATACTCAGCAAGCCACCTGACGGTGTGTGGCAGAGGGTACCTTGGCTACCTCTATCGGTTCTCCCTTCTATTCCAGTCTCGTATTGTTCGTGGAAAGAAAGATTGTCGGTATGCCTCTGTGTGGGCTCTAATCTCTCTGATTTTATCCTCATGGTCTCTTCGCGAGATATACATAGGAGGGAGCAATATACTGCTCGACTCCTCGGTGAAGTTATGTTCTCGAAACTTAAACAAGAGCCCGTACCGAGCTACTGAGCGTCTCTCTTGCAGAGTCTGCCACTGGAGTTTATCTATCACATCCGTAACGCTTTCGTGATTACTAAATGATCCTGTAACGTAGCGTGCAGCTCTCCGTTGGATCTTCTCTTTCTCTTCTATCAACCCTATCTGGTACGGATCCCACACTGGTGAGCAGAATTCAAGCAGTGGGCGAACAAGTGTACTGTAAACTACTTCCTTTGTTTTCGGACTGCATTTCCTTAGGTTTCTTCCAATGAATCTCAGTCTGGCATCTGCTTTACCGTCGATTAATTTTATATGGTCAATCCACTTTCAAATCATTCCTACATGCCTACTCCCAGATAATTTATTGAATTAACTGCTTCCAGTTGCTGACCTGCTATATTGTAGTTAAATGATTAAGGATCTTTCTTTCTATGTATTCGCAGCACATTACACTTGTCTACATTGAGATTCAGTTGCCATTCCCTGCACCATGCGTCAATTCGTTGCAGATCCTCCGGCATTTCAGTACAATTTTCCATTGTTACAACCTCTCGATATACTACAGCATCATCCGCAAAAAGCCTCAGTGAACTTCCGATGTTATCCACAAGGTCATTTATGTATATTGTGAATAGCAACGGTCCTACGACACTCCCCTGCAGCACACCTGAAATCACTCTTACTTCGGAAGACTTCTCTCCATTGAGAATGACATGCTGCGTTCTGTTATCTAGGAACTCTTCAATCCAAACACAACTGGTCTCATAGTCCATATGCTCTTACTTTGTTCATTAAACGACTGTGGGGAACTGTATCGAACGCCTTGCGGAAGTCAACAAACACGGCATCTACCTGGGAACCCAAGTCTATGGCCCTCCGAGTCTCGTGGACGAATAGCGCGAGCTGGGTTTCACACGATCGTCTTTTTCGAAGCCCATGCTGATTCCTACAGAGTAGATTTCTAGTCTCCAGAAAAGTCATTATACTCGAACATAATATGTGTTCCAAAATTCTACAACTGATCGACGTTAGAGGTCTATAGTTCTGCACATCTGTTCGACGTCCCTTCTTGAAAACGGGGATGTGCCCTTTTACAATCTTTTGGAACGCTACGCTCTTCTAGAGACCTACGGTACACCGCTGTAAGAATCGAAGTGGTATCTCATCAGGTCCAGCAGCCTTTCCTCTTTTGAGCGATTTAACTGTTTTTCTATCCCTCTGTCATCTATTTCGATATCTACCATTCTGTCATCTGTGCGACGATCTAGAGAAGGAACTACAGTGCAGTCTTCCTCTGTGAAACAGCGTTGGGAAAAGACATTTAGTATTTCGGCCTTTAATCTGTCATCCTGTGTTTCAGTACCATGTTGGTCACAGATTGTATGGATATTTTGTTTTGATACACCTATCGCTTTGACATAAGACCAAAATTTCTTATTATTTTCTGCCAAGTCAGTACATAGAACTTTACTTTCGAATTCATTGAATGCCTCTCGCATAGCCCTCCTCACACTACATTTCGCTTCGTGTAGTTTTTGTTTGTCTGCAAGGCTTTGGCTATGTTTATGTTTGCTGTGAAGTTCCCTTTGCTTCCGTTGCAGTTTTCTAACTCGGCTGTTGTACCACGGTGGCTCTTTTCCATCTCTTACGATTTTGCTTGGCTCATACTCATCTAACGCATATTGTACGATGGTTATGAACTTTGTCCACTGATCCTCAACACTATCTGTAATTGAGATAAGACTTTGGTGTTGAGCCGTCAGGTACTCTGAAATCTGCTTTTTGTCACTTTTGCTAAACAGAAAGTTCTTCCTACCTTTTTTAATATTTCTATTTATGGCTGAAATCATCGATGCAGTAACCGCTTTATGATCGCTTATTCCCTGTTCTGCGTTAACTGTTTCAAATAGTTCAGGGCTGTTGGTCACCAGAAGGTCTAATATCTTATCGCCACGAGTCGGTTCTCTGTTTAACTGCTCAAGGTAGTTTTCAGATAATGCAATTAAAAAAATTTCACTGGATTCTTTGTCCCTCCCATCCATTATAAACGTTTGAGTCTCTCAGTCTATATCTGGTAAATTAAAATCTCCACTCAGAACTATAACATGGTCGGGAAATCTACTGGAGGTATTTTCCAAATTTTGCTTCAGGGGCTTCGCCACAATAGCTACTGAGCCAGGGAGCCTATAGAGATATCCAATTACCATATTTGAGCCTGCTATAACCGTGACCTTCACCCAAATTATTTCACATTTCGGATCTCCGTCAATTTCCTTCGATACTACTGCACGTTTTATCGCTATAAACAGGCCTCCCCCTTCACTGTCCAGCCTGTCTCTGCGGTATCCATTCCAATCTGAGTTTAGAATTTCATTACTGTTTACATCTGGTTTCAGCCAACTTTCCGTCCCTAGTACTATGTGGGCGTTGTGACCGTTTATTAATGAGAGCAGTTCTGGGACCTTTCTATAGACTCTCCTGCAGTTTACTGTTACCACATTAATATTTTTATTCCCTGTTGCGTTTTGCCTACTACTACCTTGTCGCGTCTCAGGAGGCGTCTTGTCGGGCCTAGGGAGGAAATTCTCTAACTTAAAAAACCCACATTTGCACTCCACACGTACTCCACTACCCTTTTAGCCGCTTCCTGCGTGTAGCGCACGCCTCACCTATTCAGGGGGACCCTACATTTCCCCACCCGATAGCGGAGGTCGAGAAATTTGCACCCCAGATCTCCGTAGAATCGTCTGAGCCTCTGGTTTAAGCCTTCTACTCGGCTCCAAACCAGAGGACCAAGATCGGTTCTGGGAACGATACTACTAATAGTTAGCTCAGATTCCACCCCGCGAGCGAGGATTTCCGCCTTCACCAATTCCGCCAACCACCTGTACGAACTGAGGATGACCTCTGAACCCAGACGGCAGGAGTCATTGGCGCCGACATGAGCAACAATTTGCAATCGGGTGCACCCAGTGCTCTCTATCGCCGCCAGCAGGGCCTCCTCCACATCTCGGATGAGACCCCCTGGCAAGCAGACAGAGTGAACACTGTCCTTCTTCCCCGACCTTTCCGCTATGTCCCTAAGGGGCTCCATCGCCCGCATAACGTTGGAGCTCCCAATCACTAATAAACCCCTCCCCCCGTGTGCCTGCTCGGACCTTGCTGAAGGAGTGGCCACATGTCCACTCACAGGCAGAGCGGGCGATGTCACACGGCCAGCCTCCACATTGACCCTCCGACTCGTGCGACGCGAACGCCGCTGCACCCCCCACTCCCCTTGGGGAGAAAATGGCTCTGAGCACTATGGGACTTAACATCTATGGTCATCAGTCCCCTAGAACTACTTAAACCTAACTAACCTAAGGACATCACACAACACTCAGCCATCACGAGGCAGACCTTGGGGAGAGGGTGGCCCAACAGCACCAGGTACTCAAGAAGATGTCTCGACAGCAGGGACCGTGGGTGAAGCATGTAATATCTGGGGTGTACCATACGACGCACCAGACTCCCCACTGCCGCTACATGTCGAGGCAGCAGCCTGAAGACGGCTGACCACGGCCATCAGCACGTTCAGCTGTTCGCGAACAGTGGCCAGCTCCTCCTGCGCCCGTACACAGCAGTCACACATCCTATCCATCCTAAGAAATCAACAATTTACGGTAGAGAGTTAATCAACTTTTAAATAGACTGCTAATTCACTAAAGGCGGCTGATAGCTGACTAAACTGTGGTTACTAGACACTTTTTTGGAAACAATGAAAGTAAGCACTACCTCTCACTGGACTGTATTCGAAACAAACACGAAATCTATGGAACACTATTACTAGTACTCGACAATTAAAGCTTCCTAAAGGCAAAAACACACGGAAAAAGAAGTGACAAGTAAGAAAAACACAGTTAATACTTAAATTTATGTAGCTTGCTGCACAGTAGATGTGAAGCAGACGGCACTTACGACGACACTGTGATGCTACTCTTGAGTACATTACTTTTTCAAGAATTTTTGGGACCGATGGCTGTAGCAGTCTGGTCCCTTTAATCCCCCAAACCAACCAACCAACCAAGAATTTTTGATAAAGCTGTCAAAAGTGAGATTGGGCGGTAACTGTTAGCATCAGATCTATGAAGCAAACTGAGCATTATTGTTAGCGCGCTTAATTCAAACATGCAACGGACTGTCATATTATGTATATAATCTTTTAATTTCCTATAAAATTCTACAATACATACGTAGGATAAGCTGACATGTCCAGTCATAAAATGAAAAAGGAAGCGGACAATAAAGGGCATCGACCTCTATCGGCAAATGTAAATACAAAAAAAAAAAAAAAACCAATGTATGTCTCCATACTATACCAACGTACAGTGTGGGGGCAAATGTGTAGGTACATGATGAAAGGCCCCAGGAAGCCGTAAAATTAAGATTTATTAAAACACAAAAACATGAAACACCGAACGACCAGAGAGTCGGCCAAGACGTTAATTACGAATGCGCGGTAAGGCGAAGACAAATGAAAAAAGATTCAATTTTTGTACAGTTTTCTTGTTTTTTACACTCCCTCGTGGGTAGAAGGACGATGAAGATGTGCGATTTTAGATATGATGTATTGCGAGCTCTGTGTATCATATGCGTGCGTGAATAACATTGTATTGAACAACAGTATCAAGTATTTTTTTATTTATTGAAGTGAAGAGAAGAACATATAAGGAGGATTGTCTTGTTGCGACAAACTCCGGTGTTTTCGGAGTCCACCGCCTGCAGCTACAATTAACATGTAAGCGAAGTCCGATGGCCAAAAGATACAGATAAGCACTGAACATTTTAATAACGCAATCGCATTATATTCTACAAAAATGTGTCTTCATGCGCATATTCGATAATATTTAAGTGTCAGCGTGCGAAATATTCAACAAAACAGAATCGATATGATGACTCACTTCATGAAATGCTGCAAAGAGCTTTGGAGTTTAATCGAGGACTGGTGATCAGGAACTTTACACCCTCCCCCCCCCCCCCCCTGTCAAATACTGCAGCAAAAATTTCATCCACCACGAGGATTCGAACCAGCTTATTTCCGAGTCGAAAGACAGCGCACAGGAGTGCACCAGCGAAATTGGCTAAGGAGGTGGGTAATTGCCATATTCAACTGTGAGAGTGTACTGGTCCTCGATAGTCTGCCTTTCTTCCCCTCCTGATAACACATGGGCGACCAAATAAAATCTTTTGTAACGCGTTAAATATCGTGAATATTTACGACCGATTATACGTTTGTAGCAGACATGTGCCACTCTCAGTAAATTCTCTCCTCTCTTCAGCATGAACTACCTTAGCACGCCTCGAATCTGCTCGGAATCAAACACGCCTTCAATTTGCCGCAGAGATTTACTGTGAACATTGAGAGCGATTTGTGGGGAGAACTGGGAGGGTTCGTGTCTCGGTAGAAAATGTCGAATAAAGCTGCCATTAATGTTTGAATATGCATTAGTTTTACAGAAACCGACATGCAAGACCAATGTAGCCGTGTACGTTCGAAAAAAAGAAGAGAGAGAGAGAGAGAGAGAGCAGGGGAGAGGGCGGGTAAAGTCATCGTTTAATGTCGTCTTCCCTCTTTTTTTTACGCTGTCGTTTGTTTTCATCTATTTTGCCAGCTTCGAGACGTGAGGTTTCAATCCTAACCATGTTACAGATTATGATGAAATTTATTTGCAAGACTACAAGACATTTTTAATTTGTACGCCGTAATCCTTGTATCGTTTGATTTCACATGAGCGTAGTATGTATTCAGTATCGACACCTTAAAAACTCATGGGCGTGCCCAACGCGTAGCTTAAACCCACGACCTTTGCTTCATAACTGGATGCAATCTCTACATTACATACTCCCACACTAAGTAGCCTCCTTCACCACTCAGAAAGAACTTCGTACAAATGGACTTCTATAAACAAAATATCGTTTACGGTGTTATTTCGGAAACCTACGAGAGCAAACACAGTTAATAGGTGTCAACCTCCAGAAAAAAAAAAATTAAGTAGTCGTATACCTTAGCAAAGCCTGGTTATACGGACCCGTTAAACAAAGAATGGTGCCAACAGTTGTGCTTGGGGAGGAACTGCTATCCCGTGAACCGGCAGAAGTATCTAGAAAGTGATCCTGTTCTATCATTGCTCTGCTATCGGCTCGTTACAGCCCAGTGATGCTCCCGGTCTCACGGGGTGGGAGGTGTCGGAGGGACGACGAGAACGATCAATACCTCCCATATGGCTCGCCTCGGCCGGTGGGGTGAGCGTGGGTGGAACAGGAGTCTGTCCCCATGGTTACGGCCGGTGCAGACGGCTCCTGAGGGCTGCAGCGTCGGCGAAGGGGTGGAGTCCGCAGCCAGCAGCAGCCGCGGCCAGACGCCTTGCTCGGCCTGCTCTTCAGGTAAGCCACACCCGCAGCCCGATATAAAATGTAGACTGGCAATGGCAAGGAAAGCGTTTCTGAAGAAGAGAAATTTGTTAACATCGAGTACAGATTTAAGTGTCAGGAAATCATTCCTGAAAGTATTTGTATGGAGTGTAGCGATGTATGGAAGTGAAATATGGACGATAAATAGTTTGGACAAGAAGAGAATAGAAGCTTTCGAAATGTGATGCTACAGAAGAATGCTGAAGATTGGATGGGTAGATCACATAACTAATGAGGAAGTATTGAATAGGATTGGGGAGAAGAGAAGTTTGTGGCACAACTTGACCAGAAGAAGGGATCGGTTGGTAGGACATGTTCTGAGGCATCAAGGGATCACCAATCTAGTATTAAAGGGCAGCGTGGAGGGTAAAAATCGTAGAGGGAGACCAAGAGATGAATACACTAAGCAGATTCAGAAGGATGTAGGTTGCAGTAGGTACTAGGATATGAAGAATAAAATAGCATGGAGAGCTGCATCAAACCAGTCTCAGGACTAAAGACCATAACAGCAATGAGCAGAGCACCTGATCTAGCAACTTAGCAAAATGACGTCATGTCGACATTTGATATCGTGACTGCATAAAGTGTCGCATGAAACCTTACGTTGGGTACATGAGTAATTATTCACATTCCTGACACAGCAGAAAGAACATCTAAAAGCTGAAGTTGGGAAATCCTGAAGTGACCAAGAGAGCTGACCAAACAGGAAAACTAGGATGTCATTGTTGCCCCATCATAGCAGCTCATATAAGCCTTTATACAAAGGCAATGCCACTTACGTGTGGTACTTGTAGAATGGTGGGCCATGAAAGAGAGCGACGTATTGAACCTCAGTGGACCATGATAAAACGTAAATATTTTTTTTCTAGTCTCTCTGGATGTATGCTTCCATTAGTAGTACCTCATCATATGTGTCAGATGGAGGCTACACAAATGACAGAAATATGTGCGCCAGACAATGCACGAAGTATTCGAGTATTTGAAGGGACAAGTAGTTGCATTGTCAGAAAGTAATGCCACGCTAGAGAACTACAGGTAGAAACCTTAGGAGCCATTGGTAGTCAAATACAATCCATCCGTGTCATTAGAGGCATAAACCTTGTTGAATGTATCCATCCCTTCTGTAGATGCTGCAGCAGGCAGTCTAGCGATTCTCTTTACTGGAAAAACAACGGAAGATGTGTCTGTATTTATTAATTATTTGAAGGCAATCGCTAAATTAGGTCACAGGGCAGATGAAACTTGCTCGAATATGGCTCACTTACGGTTGGGTGGTGAGGTAAAAGCATATGTCATTTACTACTAAGGATTAAATAAAGCACAGACTTTTGAACAGCTTGCTAACTACTCCGAGACGTTAACTGAAGTGATGTATACAGCACTCATGGCATGAATGTAAAATACAACACATTTATTGATAAAGTACTTACTGTATTTGAATACTGTTGTCTCCCAAAACTAACCCAGATTAGACCAAAGTCTACAAAGGAGCCACGGATTATTCAAGGAATACAGGTATCTTGTAAAACAAACAGGAAACTGTATCTGTCAGTCAGTAACAGCTCTGATGTTGATGCTATAGCACATTACAAGACATACTGCAATACATTAAAGAGAGTAACATGGACATCAAAGCAAATACATTACAAGAAAAGGTTATCAAATGAGATAACAAAATAAAGACAAAATGGGGTACAATGAAGGAGGAGCCTGCTAGAACCAGATACGAAGAGGGGCAGACAGCACTAAGAGTAAATGATGCATTGGTAATAGATGTGTGCAGTGTTGTAAAACTTTTTAACAAGTGTTTCGTAACTGTTACTGAAAAGATGGGATTTTCAGGTTCAGTAGATGCTGACGAAACTGACTCTCACTACCCCAGTAGAAGTAATGTCTGTCATAAAACCCTTAAAATAAAATAAAAATTTCTAGGGATTATGACCAAATATCAACGAAGTCGATTGAAGGGTGCGCTCCTGAGTTTAGTAGTATATCAAACTATCTGTGTACATAATCGTTCACCAGTGAAACATTTCCTGAATGGTTGAAATATGCTGAACTTAAGCTTGTGTTTAATGAAAGAAGGTAATGAAATACCATGAAATTTCCGTCCACTTTCACTTTTGCCAGCATTTTCAAAAATTTTAGAAAAGGATCTATACAATCGACTTCTTAACCATCTGACGACAAATAATGTATTGTCAGATTTACAGTCTGGATTTCTAAAGGATTCTGATACAGAGAAAGCTATTTGTTAAGATTATTTATTTAGAACAGACTACGAAGTGCATATGATTGACAAAAACGTGGTTCCTCATAGATAACCGTTACACACACATACAAAGTTTCAGTTTTGTGACAAAGACGAGCACCCTCCATTCCACTGTCCAAAGATTCAATTGTACACATATAAGAAAGATAGCCGGCCGGTGTGGGCGAGCGGTTCTAGGCGCTTCAGTCTGGAACCACGCGACCGCTACGGTCGCAGGTTCGAATACTACGTCGGGCATGGATGAGTGTGATGTCCTAAGATTTGTTAGGTTTAAGTAGTTCTAAGTTCTAGGGGACTGATGACCTCAGAAGTTAAGTCCCATAGTGCTCAGAGCCATTTGAACCATTTTTGATGCTGAAATGATAAGCACGAATATTATGCCGTACAAGAAACAATAATACATTAACCATTCGAATAAATATCAAGGAAATAAAAGGTGTTTTATACATAAGAATATTTTCTTATTCATTCACAAAAACTCAAATTTATCGAGCAGATTGGCTGAAGAACAGGAACCTGAAGTTTGCTCTTGAATTTATTCTAATTTCCATTTTAAGGTTCGCTCTACTTCCATGATTTCTCTTTGTCTTTCTATTAATAACATTTTTCTATTGTATTCTTCTGGTATTAAACACTTTTTTAAGGAGTGAAGAATGAACCTCGTCTGCTTTATTCACCAACTCTCGGTTCTTCACTGTAACCGCATGTTCTCTCCCTCTTTTGCTGGGCGCGTCTTCTGATAAGCTCCGACAGGAGAATGCAGGCCGAGGTTCATGACTATGGGATAAAATTCCACCATCAGCCATTTCATTGCTATCTCCAAAGCAGTTAGCATCATCGAAGTTGCTTGAAAGTATCACATTATCTTCAGATGTGTCATTGTTAACTCCAGCTATCCCCTCGAAAACTTGTGGGATCATATCAACAACCATTTGGCTTATATCGTCGATCTTCGTCTCACCTACTCTACTGCCGGTTTGAAATTATTCTCGATTACATTTAGCTTTCATTTTCTTTGCTTTCGTTTTCATGACCTACCAAATTACTTTAAGCTGCTCTTGTGATCTTTGTGTAAGAGCTTCTGCGTTGTATGCAACGTGTATTTTTTCCCAAGCATCCTTTTTCTTCCTTGTTCCAACTCTGTCCCTTATGCAAGCAGTTAATGCGTTTGGCATCCATTGACGGAGTTTGTTGCATGTCCTCCTGAGGGACATCGTGCCACGTAAATCAATGTAATTACTTTTCTACTACGGATGTAAAAGTGGTTAACATCAGTTGGAAGTACGAGGATGCGCTGAAAAATAATGCCTCTGAATTTTTTGTAAAACGAGCGTTATTAACATTCTACTACATTATTCTTCATGTTTAGTTGTTTACTTCTCAACATAGTCACCCAACGGCGAACACATTTCTCCCAATCAGAGGCAGTTTTGTAGATACCGTCACTATAGAACGTTTGACTTTGTTGACGGAGCCACAGCCTCACCTCTGCTTGCACCAATTCATCACTCTCTACATATACATCTACATTTATACTCCGCAAGCCACCCAACGGTGAGTGGCGGAGGGCACTTTACGTGCCACTGTCATTACCTCCCTTTCCTGTTCCAGTCGCGTATGGTTCGCGGGAGGAACGACTGCCGGAAAGCCTTCGTGAGCGCTCGAATCTCTCTAATTTTACATGCGTGATCTCCTCGGGAGGTATAAGTAGGGGGAAGCAATATATTCGATACCTCATCCAGAAACGCACCCTCTCGAAACCTGGACAGCAAGCTACATCGCGATGCAGAGCGGCTCTCTTGCAGAGTCTGCCACTTGAGTTTGCTAAACATCTCTGTAACGGTATCACGCTTACCAAATAACCCTGTAACGAAACGTGCCGCTCTTCTTTGGATCTTGTCTATCTCCTTTGGCAACCCGACCTGGTACGGATCCCATACTGATGAGCAATACCCAAGTATAGGTCGAGCGAGTGTTTTGTAAGCCACCTCCTTTGTTGATGGACTACGTTTTCTAAGGGCTCTCCCAATGAACCTCAACCAGGCACCCGCCTTACCAACAATTAATTTTATGTGATCATTCCACTTCAAATCGTTCGGTACGCATACTACCAGATATTTTACAGAAGTAACTGCTACCAGTGTTTGTTCCGCTATCATATAATCATACAATACTGATCCTTCTCTCTATGTATTCGCAATACATTACATTTGTCTATGTTAAGAGTCAGTTGCCACTCCATGCACCAAGTGCCTATCCGCTGCAGATCTTCCTGCTTTTCGCTGCAATTTTCTAATGCTGCAACTTCTCTGTATACCACAGCTTCATCTGCGAAAAGCCGCATGGAACTTCCGACACTATCTACTAGGTCATTTGTGTATATTGTGAAAAGCAATGGTCCCATAACACTCCCCTGTGGCACGCCAGAGGTTACTTTAAAGTCTGTAGACGTCTCTCCATTGAGAACAACATGCTGTGCTCTGTTTGCTGAAAACTCTTCAATCCAGCCACACAGCTGGTCTGATATTACGTAGGCTCTTGCTTTTTTTATCAGGTGACAGTGCGGAACTGAATCCAACGAATTCTGGACGTCAAGGAAAATGGCATCTACCTGGGAGCCTGTATCTAATATTTTCTGGGTCTCATGAACAAATAAAGCGGGTTGGGTCTCACACGATCGCTGTTTCCGGAATCCATGTTGATTCCTACAGAGTAGACTATTGGATTCCAGAAATAGCACGAATCGCGAGCAAAAAACATGTTCTAAAATTCTACAACAGATCGAAGTCAGAGATATAGGCCTATAGTTTTGTGCATCTGCTAGACGACCTTTCTCGAAAACTGGAACTACCTGTACTCTTTTCCAATCAAAGTGAGGTCCTCGAAGGTGTTCTTTAAGTTTTGGGAACAGATTAGAATCGGATGCGGCCAAGTCGGGACTGTGTGGAGGACGATCGAAGACAGTAAACGCAAGGCGTCGTATTGCTGGATATGTCGCAGCGCTCGTTTGTGTTCTAGCATTGCCATGCTGACGGAGAGGGTGCTCTATATATCAGGACGAATTCTTCGAAATCGAAACTCGATTACAGCGTGTTGTTTCTCGCACACCGACATTGTTACGCTGCACACCGCCTGTTACGCGCTATCACTCCTCTAGGGGCAAAGGGCTACAAGATGCAGTCATGAAGTATAGAGATGTAAAACGTTAGTAACGTTTGTTTTATTTAAAAAAAACTCTAAGAGTTTTCACATAAAAAATTCGGAGGCATTACTTTTCAGCACGCTCTCGTAGTATACTGTGTTAGTTGTAGTGTTAGGCAAGGGCAGATTCTTGTGAAAATCCATATATATGGCTTCTTTAACCATGCTGTATCGGCTTTCCTTCGTAGGTTTATTCTTGCTCTTATAAAACGTGGTGGCTTGTAATGTGTGAAAATTGTTTCAAGTTTTCAAATTCTTCTATTCAGACTAAGCACCTTTTTATTTTTTCTAGTTCACTGCACTTTTTAGATATGTCTCTGCGTGGTTTATAGATTAGATTAGATTAGATTTACTTTCATTCCAATTGATCCGTAGTGAGGAGGTCCTCCAGGATGTGGAACATGTCAGAAAAACAACAATACATGACAAATATTTACAACTAAAACAAATAAGCTAATGTACCATTCCACAGGTCCCAAGTGGAATGATCGTCATTTTTTAATGAACACTAAGAGTCATTTTACAAATACTATTGCACTGAATTTAAAATAAAAAAGTTTTATATTTATTTATAAGGTAAGAAACATGTAATACAACTACTGTAATACTTATTTACAATGAACACATTACTGCACTGAAATGGTGCAGAAGTTAGATTATACTTACACACACACACACACACACACACACACACACACACACACACACACACACACACACACACACACAAATTTTCAGTGAACACATTACTGCACTGAAATTGTGCAGAAGTTATGTTGTACTTATATACAAATCAGTTGGTTTTCCTCAGAAATTCATCAATGGAGTAGAAGGAGTTGGCCACCAATAAATCCTTTAGGCTTCTCTTAAACTGAATTTCATTGGTTGTTAAGCTTTTTATGGCTGCTGGCAAGTTATTGAAAATGTGTGTTCCTGAATAATGCACACCTTTTTGTACAAGACTAAGTGACTTTAAATCCTTGTGAAGATTATTCTTATTTCTAGTATTGATTCCATGAATTGAGCTGTTGGTTTGAAAAAGTGATATATTTTTAATGACAAATTTCATTAAGGAATAAATATATTGGGAAGCTGTAGTTAGTATCCCTAGTTCCCTAAACAGGCTTCTGCAGGATGTTCTTGAGTTCACACCACATATAATTCTTACTGCACGTTTTTGTGCCCGGAAAACTTTAGCTTGGCTTGATGAATTACCCCAGAAAATAATCCCATATGACATTATGGAATGAAAGTAAGCATAGTATGCCAGCTTTTTCATTTTTATATCCCCTATGTCTGACAAAATTCGCATTGCAAACAGAGATTTGTTAAGACGCTTCAGCAGTTCTGTGGTGTGCTCCTCCCAGTTGAATTTATTATCAAGCTGTAATCCCAAGAATTTAACACCGTCCACTTCTTCTATCTTCTTGTCATCATATGTTAGACATATACTCTTGGGACACCCCTTACAAGTTCTGAACTGCATGTAGTGTGTTTTTTCAAAGTTTAGTGACAAAGAATTGGCTAGGAACCAGTGATTAATGTCTACAAATATTTTATTGGCTGATCTTTCTAAGACTACACTTGATTTGCTATTTATTGCAATGTTTGTATCATCAGCAAACAAAACAAACTTGGCATCTGGTAATGTTACTGATGAAAGGTCATTGATATACACAAGAAAAAGTAAGGGCCCCAAAATGGAACCTTGTGGGACCCCACATGTAATTAGTTCCCAGTTGGATGATGCCTGATAGCTTGATACATGTCTCTTTCCTAATAACACCCTTTGTTTCCTGCCAGAGATATAAGATTTGAACCATTTTGCAGCATTTCCTGTTACACTATAATATTCTAGTTTACTTAAAAGGATATTGTGATTTACACAGTCAAATGCCTTTGACAGATCACAAAATATACCAGTTGCCTGCAATTTTTTGTCTAATGAATTAAGTACATTTTCACTGTAAGTGTAGATAGCCTTCTCAATATCAGAACCTTTTAGAAATCCAAACTGTGACTTTGACAGTATGTTATTTGAGATAAGATGGTTATAAAGACGACTGTACATTACTTTTTCGAAAATTTTTGAGAATGCTGGCAACAGTGAAATTGGACGGAAATTTGATGCTATTTCTTTATCTCCCTTCTTAAACAGTGGCTTAACTTCAGCATATTTCAGCCATTCGGGAAATATTCCACTGATAAACGACTGGTTACACAGATAGCTTAATATGTTACTTAGCTCAGAATCACATTCTTTAATTAACTTTGTTGATATTTCATCATACCCACTAGATGTTTTTGATTTTAAAGATTTTATGATGGACATTATTTCTGTTGGGGTAGTGAGGGTCAAATTCATATTATGGAAGTTACTTGAAATGTCTGGTCTAAGGTAATCCATAGCAGCATCTACCGAACCTGACAACCCCATCTTTTCAGTAACAGTTATAAAATGTTTGTTAAAAAGTTCTGCAACACTATACACATCTGTCACCAATGCATCATTTACTCTTAATGCTATTTGTTCCTCTTCATGTCTGGTTCTACCGGTCTCCTCCTTCACTATATCCCATATTGTCTTTATTTTGTTATCTGATATGACTATCTTTTCCTTGTAATATATTTGCTTTGACATCCGTATTACAGTCTTTAATATTTTGCAGTATTTCTTATAATGTGCTATAGCATCAACATTGGAAATGTTTCGGATTGACAGATACAGTTTTGTTTTTGTTTTACAAGATACCCCTATTCCTCGAGTAATCCATGGCTTCTTTGTAGACTTTGCTCTAACCTTGGTAAGTTTTGGGGGAAAGCAGTGTTCAAATAAGGTAAGCACTTTATTAGCAAAAATGTTATATTTTTCATTCATGCCATGAGCACTGTAAACATCAGTCCAGTGAATGTCTCTGAGGAGTGTCCTAAAATAATCAATTTTTGGCTTACTGATTACCCTCTTGAGCTCAGATTTAACAGATTTTATATCCTGTTCAGTATTAACATTTAACAGAAGGAACTGCATGTCATGGTCTGAGAGGCCATTGACTATTGGTTTTGTAATATAATTTTGTTCATTTGACTTTTCTATAAAGATATTATCAATGGCTGTTTGTGAGCAAGTGGTTATCCTAGTGGGGAACTTTACTGTGGGAATTAAGTTGAATGATAGTGTTACTAACTCAAATAGGTTCTTATTGGGAGAGTCTTTAAGGAAATCTACATTGAAATCACCAGCAACCACTATTTCTTTGTTTTTGGTTGTTAAATGGGCCAGTACAGCTTCAAGGTGGTTTACAAACAGATTAAAGTTACCTGCAGGTGCTCGATATACACTTAATATTATGAAAGATTTTTTGTGAAAATCTAATTCTGTTGCACATGCTTCCATATGCTGTTCTAGGCAAAATTTATGAATGTCTATGTTCTTAAATTTATGACAGTTCCTGATGAATGTGGCAACTCCTCCTTTCTCCATTTCTGATCTACAATAGTGAGATGCTAACCTAAACCCTGTAACACTTAAAAGTTCTATACCAGTGGTCACATGATGTTCAGAGAGGCAGATTATGTCAGCTGGGTTTGAAGACTCTAATTCATCTATGCAGATAGTTAATTCATTAATTTTATTTCTCAGTCCTCGAATATTTTGATGCAATAAAGATAGCTGACATTTCACATTGACTGACTTAAAATTGGGTGGAGTTAAAATATCTGCTGACAGTTGAAAATTCTTAACCAATGGCTGTTTATGTTGATGTAATAAGCTGGAATTATGTTTTTTGATTTCTTTCTCAAACTGAAGGTTTGTATCAGTTCTAACCTCTCTTAAAATTTGTTTTCAAGACGCCTTAATTTTGGGTAAACCTCTTTAAATAAAACGAGCGTTTTGCTTATATCAAGTTCCTGAGGGAGGTGTACTTCAGTTGCATCATTTAACTTATAATGACTACTTCTATTCAGAAAGGAAGCGATATACTGTTTAACCACTTGATATCCAGTGCTTGTTCCCGTTTTTTCCTCTCTTATAAATAGGGGCATTCCCGGTTGTTCGGAGAACAAAAGTGATGTGACTAAATATTGGATCTTATTTTTTAACACGCCGTGCACTGCCATAAAGGTCTTACGACAAACTCTGGCTTCTTTCACTCCCTCCCCTATTTATCCTCAAACTCTGTACTTGGAGGCTGTACTCTTAAATCTTTACTTCACAGTCACCTTTCATAGACAATCTGCGCTGTGTTGGAAGTACAGAAATAAAGCCACATAGATAAGGATGCTGCAAATTTACGGATTCCTGTAAGTTGAATTCTTTTAAAATACTTCGTCTTGTCTCTTCAGATACGTTTTCAAAACTTTGTAACGTGCAAAGCAGTTTTCTCGCATCTCATGAGACATCAGTTAATCCTTCTGTTTACCTGACATAAGTGACCATTTTTTTTCTATTCCTCGTTATGTGATGACCTCCTTCCATACTTTCACTACAGGCGCCAGTCAGTGGCTCACCTTCCATACCAGTTTTTTCACAAAATTCCCGAAACGTTAGTGCGTTAATAAGGACCTGCACACAAAGCTTAGTGTGGCAACTGTGCACAGAATATATACAATGTTTGACCACAACTCTTTGTCAGGGTTGCAACCTATATCAATACTTACTTTAAAGACCGGCACTTAATGTATGAAACATTTTTTTCCTGTGTTTGATATGGACTGAGCTCTGTCTTTCCTTGTACAGTTTTTTTTCAAAGCTCATTGGCAGTATGACTGACCTTGTTTTTCCCACTTACTATCGTAGAAAATAGTAAAATACTGCGTCTATTCAGTTAAAATGGCCTTAGCTCTTTCATTTTATGGACCCTTCAACAATTGTAAGATGGTTTAGACAAGATACACTATGTGATCAAAAGTATCCGGACACCTGGCTGAAAGTGACTTACAAGTTCGTGGCGCCCTGCGTCGGTAATGCTGGAATTCAATATGGTGTTGGTCCACCCGTAACCTTGATGACAGCATACGTTCAGTCAGGTGCTGGAAGGTTGCTTGAGGAATGACAGCCCATTCTTCACGAAGTGCTGCACTGAGGAGGGGTATCGATGTAAGTCGGTGAGGCCTGGCACGTTGTCGACGTTCCAGAACATCCTTCTATAGGATTCATATCAGGACTCTGTGCAGGCCAGTCCATTACAGGGATGTTATTGTCGTGTAACCGCTCCGCCACGGGCCGTGCATTATGAACAGGGGCTCGATCCGTGTTGAAAGATCCAATGCGGGCATACTGCAGTCACTAATATTTCGTGGCCTTCTAGTAATATAATGTAGGGAAAGTTGTTCCTTTCTCTCCTAGACTTTCTTCACATGGAAGAAACGGTATTTATATTTGCCCTATATTTCTCCCCATAATTTTCACATGGGATACTACTGTTCTGCTGTATATTATTTTTGATGTCATTTAGTTTCTCTTTTTTTCTTAAAAAAAACAGTTCTAGTTTTTGATGGTGTTAGTTTGATTTTCTCCCTAAGGTTTCCTCGTGGTACAACTATGTATTATTTTCCTTGGTGTTGTGTATTGTTAATACCTAACTATGCAAACCTCAGAACCTGAAATTAAAACTTTGCACATTTTTGCACTTACTGCAACATAACATACACAATATGTACTGCGACATTTAATTTCCACATTTATGGAATTTTATCTCCTTTACCGTTTAATTTTTACATAAATAAAGTTTTTCATCTACGTCTACGTGACTACTCTGCAATTCACAGTTAAGCTCCTGGCATGGGATTCACCGAACCACCTTCCAGCTATTCCTCTACCTGTCCACTATCGAACAGTGTGCGGGAAAAACCAACACCTAACTAATTTTGTGAAAATATCTCCCGCAACGAAAAACGCGTTTGTTTTAGTGATTTTCACCCCAGATGACGTATCATACTCACTAAACTTTCTCCCTTATTTCACGATAATACAAAACGAATTGACCTTCATTGAACATTGTCCATGTGCTGCTTCGTCAATTCTATCTGGTGCGGATGCCATACTGCACAGCAATACTCCAGAGGAGATTGGACAGGCGTAGTGTGTTCTGCCAGTAAGTGGCAGTGTTTGCTTAGCTTTTTCCACAACATGAAATATATGATCGTCCCAGTGTAAGTCATTCGTAATTGTAATCCTCAACTACTATATTTAGTTGAATATACAGCCTTTAGAGTGTTGTGATTTATCGTGTAACAGAATTTTAGCGGATTGCTTTTAGTACTTACGTGGATGGCTTCACACTTCCGATATGTAGAGTCAATTGCCACTTTTCAAACCATACAGATACACTATGAGATCAAAAGCATCCGGACACCCTCAAAAACATACGTTTTTCATATTAGATGCATCATGCTGCCAGGTACTCCATTTCAGCGACCTCAGTAGTCATTAGACATCGTGAGAGAGCAGAATAGGGCGCTCTGCGAAACTCATGGACTTCGAACGTGGTCAGGTGATTGGGTGTCACTTGTGTCATACGTCTGTACGCAAGATTTCCACACTCCTAAACATCCTTAGGTCCACTGTTTCCGATGTGATAGTGAAGTGGCAATGTGAAGGGACACGTACAGTACAAAAGCCTACACGCTGACCTCGTCTGGCTTCCCCCGCCCGGGTTCCCGGGTTCGATTCCCGGTGGGGTCAGGGATTTTCTCTGCCTCGTGATGGCTGGGTGTTGTGTGATGTCCTTAGGTTAGTTAGGTGTAAGTAGTTCTAAGTTCTAGGGGACTGATGACCAAAGATGTTAAGTCCCATAGTGCTCAGAACCATTTTTTTGACCTCGTCTGTTGTCTGACAGAGACCGCTGACAGTTGAAGAGGGTCGTAATGTGTAATAGGCAGACATCTGTCCAGACCATCACACAGGAATTCCAAACTGCATCAGAATCCACTGCAAGTACTATAACAGTTAGGCGGGAGGTGAGACAACTTGGATTTTATGGTCGAGCGGCTGCTCATAAGCCACACACCACGCCAGTAAATGCCAAACGACGCCCCGCTTGGTTTAAGGAGCGTAAACATTGGACGACTGGACAGTGGAAAAACGTTGTGTTGAGTGACGAATCACGGTACACAATGTGACGATCCGATGGCAGGGTGTGGGTATCGCGAATGCCTGGTGAACGTCATCTGCCAGCGTGTGTAGAGCCAACAGTAAAATACGGAGGCGGTGGTGTTACGGTGTGATCGTGTTTTTCATGGAGGGGGCTTGCACCCCTCCTTGTTTTGCTTGGCACTATCACAGCACGGGCCTTTAAGCACCTTCTTGCTTCCCACTGTTGAAGAGCAATTCGGGGATGGCGATTGCATCTTTCAACACGGATCGAGCCCCT
Organism: Schistocerca serialis cubense; assembly: GCF_023864345.2. Lineage (NCBI taxonomy): Eukaryota > Metazoa > Arthropoda > Insecta > Orthoptera > Acrididae > Schistocerca > Schistocerca serialis. The sequence continues at coordinate 825,817,989 of NC_064640.1, forward strand.
GTTCATAATGCACGGCCCGTGGCGGAGCGGTTACACGACTATAACATCCCTGTAATGGACTGGCCTGCACAGAGTCCTGATATGAATCCTATAGAAGGATGTTCTGGAACGTCGACAACATGCCAGACCTCACCGACCGACATCGATACCCCTCCTCAGTGCAGCACTTCGTGAAGAATGGGCTGTCATTCCTCAAGCAACCTTCCAGCACCTGACTGAACATATGCTGTCATCGAGGTTACGGGTGGACCAACACCATATTGAATTCCAGCATTACCGACGGAGGGCGCCACGAACTTGTAAGTCACTTTCAGCCAGGTGTCCGGATACTTTTGATCACATAGTGTATCTTGTCTAAACCATCTTACAATTATTGAAGGGTCCATAAAATGAAAGAGCTAAGGCCATTTTAACTGAATAGACGCAGTATTTTACTATTTTCTACGATAGTAAGTGGGAAAAACAAGGTCAGTCATACTGCCAATGAGCTTTGAAAAAAAACTGTACAAGGAAAGACAGAGCTCAGTCCATATCAAACACAGGAAAAAAATGTTTCATACATTAAGTGCCGGTCTTTAAAGTAAGTATTGATATAGGTTGCAACCCTGACAAAGAGTTGTGGTCAAACATTGTATATATTCTGTGCACAGTTGCCACACTAAGCTTTGTGTGCAGGTCCTTATTAACGCACTAACGTTTCGGGAATTTTGTGAAAAAACTGGTATGGAAGGTGAGCCACTGACTGGCGCCTGTAGTGAAAGTATGGAAGGAGGTCATCACATAACGAGGAATAGAAAAAAAATGGTCACTTATGTCAGGTAAACAGAAGGATTAACTGATGTCTCATGAGATGCGAGAAAACTGCTTTGCACGTTACAAAGTTTTGAAAACGTATCTGAAGAGACAAGACGAAGTATTTTAAAAGAATTCAACTTACAGGAATCCGTAAATTTGCAGCATCCTTATCTATGTGGCTTTATTTCTGTACTTCCAACACAGCGCAGATTGTCTATGAAAGGTGACTGTGAAGTAAAGATTTAAGAGTACAGCCTCCAAGTACAGAGTTTGAGGATAAATAGGGGAGGGAGTGAAAGAAGCCAGAGTTTGTCGTAAGACCTTTATGGCAGTGCACGGCGTGTTAAAAAATAAGATCCAATATTTAGTCACATCACTTTTGTTCTCCGAACAACCGGGAATGCCCCTATTTATAAGAGAGGAAAAAACGGGAACAAGCACTGGATATCAAGTGGTTAAACAGTATATCGCTTCCTTTCTGAATAGAAGTAGTCATTATAAGTTAAATGATGCAACTGAAGTACACCTCCCTCAGGAACTTGATATAAGCAAAACGCTCGTTTTATTTAAAGAGGTTTACCCAAAATTAAGGCGTCTTATAAACCACGCAGAGACATATCTAAAAAGTGCAGTGAACTAGAAAAAATAAAAAGGTACTTAGTCTGAATAGAAGAATTTGAAAACTTGAAACAATTTTCACACATTACAAGCCACCACGTTTTATAAGAGGAAGAATAAACCTACGAAGGAAAGCCGATACAGCATGGTTAAAGAAGCCATATATATGGATTTTCACAAGAATCTGCCCTTGCCTAACACTACAACTAACACAGTATACTACGAGAGCGTGCTGAAAAGTAATGCCTCCGAATTTTTTATGTGAAAACTCTTAGAGTTTTTTTAAAATAAAACAAACGTTACTAACGTTTTACATCTCTATACTTCATGACTGCATCTTGTAGCCCTTTGCCCCTAGAGGAGTGATAGCGCGTAACAGGCGGTGTGCAGCGTAACAATGTCGGTGTGCGAGAAACAGCACGCTGTAATCGAGTTTCGATTTCGAAGAATTCGTCCTGATATATAGAGCACCCTCTCCGTCAGCATGGCAATGCTAGAACACAAACGAGCGCTGCGACATATCCAGCAATACGACGCCTTGCGTTTACTGTCTTCGATCGTCCTCCACACAGTCCCGACTTGGCCGCATCCGATTCTAATCTGTTCCCAAAACTTAAAGAACACCTTCGAGGACCTCACTTTGATTGGAAAAGAGTACAGGTAGTTCCAGTTTTCGAGAAAGGTCGTCTAGCAGATGCACAAAACTATAGGCCTATATCTCTGACTTCGATCTGTTGTAGAATTTTAGAACATGTTTTTTGCTCGCGATTCATGCTATTTCTGGAATCCAGTAATCTACTCTGTAAGAATCAACATGGATTCCGGAAACAGCGATCGTGTGAGACCCAACCCGCTTTATTTGTTCATGAGACCCAGAAAATATTAGATACAGGCTCCCAGGTAGATGCCATTTTCCTTGACGTCCAGAATTCGTTGGATTCAGTTCCGCACTGTCACCTGATAAAAAAAGCAAGAGCCTACGTAATATCAGACCAGCTGTGTGGCTGGATTGAAGAGTTTTCAGCAAACAGAGCACAGCATGTTGTTCTCAATGGAGAGACGTCTACAGACTTTAAAGTAACCTCTGGCGTGCCACAGGGGAGTGTTATGGGACCATTGCTTTTCACAATATACACAAATGACCTAGTAGATAGTGTCGGAAGTTCCATGCGGCTTTTCGCAGATGAAGCTGTGGTATACAGAGAAGTTGCAGCATTAGAAAATTGCAGCGAAAAGCAGGAAGATCTGCAGCGGATAGGCACTTGGTGCATGGAGTGGCAACTGACTCTTAACATAGACAAATGTAATGTATTGCGAATACATAGAGAGAAGGATCAGTATTGTATGATTATATGATAGCGGAACAAACACTGGTAGCAGTTACTTCTGTAAAATATCTGGTAGTATGCGTACCGAACGATTTGAAGTGGAATGATCACATAAAATTAATTGTTGGTAAGGCGGGTGCCTGGTTGAGGTTCATTGGGAGAGCCCTTAGAAAACGTAGTCCATCAACAAAGGAGGTGGCTTACAAAACACTCGCTCGACCTATACTTGGGTATTGCTCATCAGTATGGGATCCGTACCAGGTCGGGTTGCCAAAGGAGATAGACAAGATCCAAAGAAGAGCGGCACGTTTCGTTACAGGGTTATTTGGTAAGCGTGATACCGTTACAGAGATGTTTAGCAAACTCAAGTGGCAGACTCTGCAAGAGAGCCGCTCTGCATCGCGATGTAGCTTGCTGTCCAGGTTTCGAGAGGGTGCGTTTCTGGATGAGGTATCGAATATATTGCTTCCCCCTACTTATACCTCCCGAGGAGATCACGCATGTAAAATTAGAGAGATTCGAGCGCTCACGAAGGCTTTCCGGCAGTCGTTCCTCCCGCGAACCATACGCGACTGGAACAGGAAAGGGAGGTAATGACAGTGGCACGTAAAGTGCCCTCCGCCACTCACCGTTGGGTGGCTTGCGGAGTATAAATGTAGATGTATATGTAGAGAGTGATGAATTGGTGCAAGCAGAGGTGAGGCTGTGGCTCCGTCAACAAAGTCAAACGTTCTATAGTGACGGTATCTACAAAACTGCCTCTGATTGGGAGAAATGTGTTCGCCGTTGGGTGACTATGTTGGGAAGTAAACAACTAAACATGAAGAATAATGTAGTAGAATGTTAATAACGCTCGTTTTAGTTAACAGGCTTTAAGACCTTTCACACAAAAAATTCAGAGGCATTATTTTTCAGCGCATCCTCGTACTTCCAACTGATGTTAACCACTTTTACATCCGTAGTAGAAAAGTAATTACATTGATTTACGTGGCACGATGTCCCTCAGGAGGACATGCAACAAACTCCGTCAATGGATGCCAAACGCATTAACTGCTTGCATAATGGACAGAGTTGGAACAAGGAAGAAAAAGGATGCTTGGGAAAAAATACACGTTGCATACAACGCAGAAGCTCTTACACAAAGATCACAAGAGCAGCTTAAAGTAATTTGGTAGGTCATGAAAACGAAAGCAAAGAAAATGAAAGCTAAATGTAATCGAGAATAATTTCAAACCGGCAGTAGAGTAGGTGAGACGAAGATCGACGATATAAGCCAAATGGTTGTTGATATGATCCCACAAGTTTTCGAGGGGATAGCTGGAGTTAACAATGACACATCTGAAGATAATGTGATACTTTCAAGCAACTTCGATGATGCTAACTGCTTTGGAGGTAGCAATGAAATGGCTGATGGTGGAATTTTATCCCATAGTCATGAACCTCGGCCTGCATTCTCCTGTCGGAGCTTATCAGAAGACGCGCCCAGCAAAAGAGGGAGAGAACATGCGGTTACAGTGAAGAACCGAGAGTTGGTGAATAAAGCAGACGAGGTTCATTCTTCACTCCTTAAAAAAGTGTTTAATACCAGAAGAATACAATAGAAAAATGTTATTAATAGAAAGACAAAGAGAAATCATGGAAGTAGAGCGAACCTTAAAATGGAAATTAGAATAAATTCAAGAGCAAACTTCAGGTTCCTGTTCTTCAGCCAATCTGCTCGATAAATTTGAGTTTTTGTGAATGAATAAGAAAATATTCTTATGTATAAAACACCTTTTATTTCCTTGATATTTATTCGAATGGTTAATGTATTATTGTTTCTTGTACGGCATAATATTCGTGCTTATCATTTCAGCATCAAAAATGGTTCAAATGGCTCTGAGCACTATGGGACTTAACTTCTGAGGTCATCAGTCCCCTAGAACTTAGAACTACTTAAACCTAACAAATCTTAGGACATCACACTCATCCATGCCCGACGTAGTATTCGAACCTGCGACCGTAGCGGTCGCGTGGTTCCAGACTGAAGCGCCTAGAACCGCTCGCCCACACCGGCCGGCTATCTTTCTTATATGTGTACAATTGAATCTTTGGACAGTGGAATGGAGGGTGCTCGTCTTTGTCACAAAACTGAAACTTTGTATGTGTGTGTAACGGTTATCTATGAGGAACCACGTTTTTGTCAATCATATGCACTTCGTAGTCTGTTCTAAATAAATAATCTTAACAAATAGCTTTCTCTGTATCAGAATCCTTTAGAAATCCAGACTGTAAATCTGACAATACATTATTTGTCGTCAGATGGTTAAGAAGTCGATTGTATAGATCCTTTTCTAAAATTTTTGAAAATGCTGGCAAAAGTGAAAGTGGACAGAAATTTCATGGTATTTCATTACCTTCTTTCATTAAACACAAGCTTGTTGTTGTTGTTGTGGTCTTCAGTCCTGAGACTGGTTTGATGCAGCTCTCCATGCTACTCTATCCTGTGCAAGCTTTTTCATCTCCCAGTACCTACTGCAACCTACATCCTTCTGAATCTGCTTAGTGTATTCATCTCTTGGTCTCCCTCTACGATTTTTACCCTCCACGCTGCCCTCCAATACTACTTTGGTGATCCCTTGATGCCTCACAACATGTCCTACCAACCGATCCCTTCTTCTGATCAAATTGTGCCACAAACTTCTCTTCTCCCCAATCCTATTCAATACTTCCTCATTAGTTATGTGATCTACCCATCTAATCTTCAGCATTCTTCTGTAGCACCACATTTCGAAAGCTTCTATTCTCTTCTTGCCCAAACTATTTATCGTCCATGTTTCACTTCCATACATGGCTACACTCCATACGAACACTTTCAGAAATGACTTCCTGACACTTATATCAATACTGGATGTTAACAAATTTCTCTTCTTCAGAAACGCTTTCCTTGCCATTGCCAGCCTACATTTTATATCCTCTCTACTTCGACCATCATCAGTTATTTTGCTCCCCAAATAGCAAAACTCCTTTACTACTTTAAGTGCCTCATTTCCTAATCTAATTCCCTCAGCATCACCCGACTTAATTAGACTACATTCCATTATCCTTGTTTTGCTTTTGTTGATGTTCATCTTATATCCTCCTTTCAAGACACTGTCCATTCCATTCAACTGCTCTTCCAAGTCCTTTGCTGTCTCTGATAGAATTACAAAGTCATCAGCGAACCTCAAAGTTTTTATTTCTTCTCCATGAATTTTAATACCTACTCCGAATTTTTCTTTTGTTTCCTTTACTGCTTGCTCAATATACAGATTGAACAACATCGGGGAGAGGTTACAACCCTGTCTTACTCCCTTCCCAACCACTGCTTCCCTTTCATGTCCCTCGACTCTTATAACTGCCATCTGGTTTCTGTACAAATTGTAAATAGCCTTTCGCTCCCTGTATTTTACCCCTGCCACCTTTAGAATTTGAAAGAGAGTATTCCAGTCAACATTGTCAAAAGCTTTCTCTAAGTCCACAAATGCTAGAAACGTAGGTTTGCCTTTCCTTAATCTTTCTTCTAAGATAAGTCGTAAGGTCAGTATTGCCTCACGTGTTCCAGTGTTTCTACGGAATCCAAACTGATCTTCCCCGAGGTTGGCTTCTACTAGTTTTTCCATTGGTCTGTAAAGAATTCGTGTTGGTATTTTGCAGCTGTGACTTATTAAGCTGATAGTTCGGTAATTTTCACATCTGTCAACACCTGCTTTCTTTGGGATTGGAATTATTATATTCTTCTTGAAGTCTGAGGGTATTTCGCCTGTCTCATACATCTTCCTCACCAGATGGTAGAGTTTTGTCAGGACTGGCTCTCCCACGGCCGTCAGTAGTTCCAATGGAATATTGTCTACTCCGGGGGCCTTGTTTCGACTCAGGTCTTTCAGTGCTCTGTCAAACTCTTCACGCAGTATCATATCTCCCATTTCATCTTCATCTACATCCTCTTCCATTTCCATAATATTGTCCTCAAGTACATCGCCCTTGTATAGACCCTCTATATACTCCTTCCACCTTTCTGCTTTCCCTTCTTTGCTTAGAACTGGGTTTCCATCTGAGCTCTTGATATTCATACAAGTCGTTCTCTTATCTCCAAAGGTCTCTTTAATTTTCCTGTAGGCGGTATCTATCTTACCCCTAGTGAGATAGGCCTCTACATCCTTACATTTGTCCACTAGCCATCCCTGCTTAGCCATTTTGCACTTCCTGTCGATCTCATTTTTGAGACGTTTGTATTCCTTTTTGCCTGTTTCACTTACTGCATTTTTATATTTTCTCCATTCATCAATTAAATTCAATATTTCTTCTGTTACCCAAGGATTTCTACTAGCCCTCGTCTTTTTACCTACTTGATCCTCTGCTGCCTTCACTACTTCATCCCTCAAAGCTACCCATTCTTCTTCTACTGTATTTCTTTCCCCCATTCTTGTCAATTGCTCCCTTATGCTCTCCCTGAGTCTCTGTACAACCTCTGGTTCTTTTAGTTTATCCAGGTCCCATCTCCTTAAATTCCCACGTTTTTGCAGTTTCTTCAGTTTTAATCTACAGGTCATAACCAATAGATTGTGGTCAGAGTCCACATCTGCCCCTGGAAATGTCTTACAATTTAAAACCTGGTTCCTAAATCTCTGTCTTACCATTATATAATCTATCTGATACCTTTTAGTATCTCCAGGGTTCTTCCATGTATACAACCTTCTTTCATGATTCTTAAACCAAGTGTTAGTTATGATTATGTTGTGCTCTGTGCAAAATTCTACCAGGCGGCTTCCTCTTTCATTTCTGTCCCCCAATCCATATTCACCTACTATGTTTCCTTCTCTCCCTTTTCCTACACTCGAATTCCAGTCACCCATGACTATTAAATTTTCGTCTCCCTTCACAATCTGAATAATTTCTTTTATTTCATCATACATTTCTTCAATTTCTTCGTCATCTGCAGAGCTAGTTGGCATATAAACTTGTACTACTGTAGTAGGTGTGGGCTTCGTATCTATCTTGGCCACAATAATGCGTTCACTATGCTGTTTGTAGTAGCTTACCCGCATTCCTATTTTCCTATTCATTATTAAACCTAATCCTGCATTACCCCTATTTGATTTTGTTTTTATAACCCTGTAGTCACCTGACCAGAAGTCTTGTTCCTCCTGCCACCGAACTTCACTAATTCCCACTATATCTAACTTCAACCTATCCATTTGCCTTTTTAAATTTTCTAACCTACCTGCCCGATTAAGGGATCTGACATTCCACGCTCCGATCCGTAGAACGCCAGTTTTCTTTCTCCTGATAACGACATCCTCTTGAGTAGTCCCCGCCCGGAGATCCGAATGGGGGACTATTTTACCTCCGGAATATTTTACCCAAGAGGACGCCATCATCACGTAATCATACAGTAAAGCTGCATGCCCTCGGGAAAAATTACGGCTGTAGTTTCCCCTTGCTTTCAGCCGTTCGCAGTACCGGCACGCAAGGCCGTTTTGGTTATTGTTACAAGGCCAGATCAGTCAATCATCCAGACTGTTGCCCTTGCAACTACTGAAAAGGCTGCTGCCCCTCTTCAGGAACCACACGTTTGTCTGGCCTCTCAACAGATACCCCTCCGTTGTGGTTGCACCTACGGTACGGCTATCTGTATCGCTGAGGCACGCAAGCCTCCCCACCAACGGCAAGGTCCATGGTTCATGGGGGGAGGAACAAGCTTAAGTTCAGCATATTTCAACCATTCAGGAAATGTTTCACTGGTGAACGATTAGGTACACAGATAGTTTGATATACTACTAAACTCAGGAGCGCACCCTTCAATCGACTTCGTTGATATTTTGTCATAATCCCTAGAAATTTTTATTTTATTTTAAGGGTTTTATGACAGACATTACTTCTACTGGGGTAGTGAGAGTCAGTTTCGTCAGCATCTACTGAACCTGAAAATCCCATCTTTTCAGTAACAGTTACGAAACACTTGTTAAAAAGTTTTACAACACTGCACACATCTATTACCAATGCATCATTTACTCTTAGTGCTGTCTGCCCCTCTTCGTATCTGGTTCTAGCAGGCTCCTCCTTCATTATACCCCATTTTGTCTTTATTTTGTTATCTCATTTGATAACCTTTTCTTGTAATGTATTTGCTTTGATGTCCATGTTACTCTCTTTAATGTATTGCAGTATGTCTTGTAATGTGCTATAGCATCAACATCAGAGCTGTTACTGACTGACAGATACAGTTTCCTGTTTGTTTTACAAGATACCTGTATTCCTTCAATAATCCGTGGCTCCTTTGTAGACTTTGGTCTAATCTGGGTTAGTTTTGGGAGACAACAGTATTCAAATACAGTAAGTACTTTATCAATAAATGTGTTGTATTTTACATTCATGCCATGAGTGCTGTATACATCACTTCAGTTAACGTCTCGGAGTAGTTAGCAAGCTGTTCAAAAGTCTGTGCTTTATTTAATCCTTAGTAGTAAATGACATATGCTTTTACCTCACCACCCAACCGTAAGTGAGCCATATTCGAGCAAGTTTCATCTGCCCTGTGACCTAATTTAGCGATTGCCTTCAAATAATTAATAAATACAGACACATCTTCCGTTGTTTTTCCAGAAAAGAGAATCGCTAGACTGCCTGCTGCAGCATCTACAGAAGGGATGGATACATTCAACAAGGTTTATGCCTCTAATGACACGGATGGATTGTACACTCCTGGAAATTGAAATAAGAACACCGTGAATTCATTGTCCCAGGAAGGGGAAACTTTGTTGACACATTCCTGTGGTCAGATACATCACATGATCACACTGACAGAACCACAGGCACATAGACATAGGCAACAGAGCATGCACAATGTCGGCACTAGTACAGTGTATATCCACCTTTCGCAGCAATGCAGGCTGCTATTCTCCATGGAGACGATCGTAGAGATGCTGGATGTAGTCCTGTGGAACGGCTTGCCATGCCATTTCCACCTGGCGCCTCAGTTGGACCAGCGTTCGTGCTGGACGTGCAGACCGCGTGAGACGACGCTTCATCCAGTCCCAAACATGCTCAATGGGGGACAGATCCGGAGATCTTGCTGGCCAGGGTAGTTGACTTACACCTTCTAGAGCACGTTGGGTGGCACGGGATACATGCGGACATGCATTGTCCTGTTGGAACAGCAAATTCCCTTGCCGGTCTAGGAATGGTAGAACGATGGGTTCGATGACGGTTTGGATGTACCGTGCACTATTCAGTGTCCCCTCGACGATCACCAGTGGTGTACGGCCAGTGTAGGAGATCGCTCCCCACACCATGATGCCGGGTGTTGGCCCTGTGTGCCTCGGTCGTATGCAGTCCTGATTGTGGCGCTCACCTGCACGGCGCCAAACACGCATACGACCATCATTGGCACCAAGGCAGAAGCGACTCTCATCGCTGAAGACGACACGTCTCCATTCGTCCCTCCATTCACGCCTGTCGCGACACCACTGGAGGCGGGCTGCACGATGTTGGGGCGTGAGCGGAAGACGGCCTAACGGTGTGCGGGACCGTAGCCCAGCTTCATGGAGACGGTTGCGAATGGTCCTCGCCGATACCCCAGGAGCAACAGCGTCCCTAATTTGCTGGGAAGTGGCGGTGCGGTCCCCTACGGCACTGCGTAGGATCCTACGGTCTTGGCGTGCATCCGTGCGTCGCTGCGGTCCGGTCCCAGGTCGACGGGCACGTGCACCTTCCGCCGACCACTGGCGACAACATCGATGTACTGTGGAGACCTCACGCCCCACGTGTTGAGCAATTCGGCGGTACGTCCACCCGGCCTCCCGCATGCCCACTATACGCCCTCGCTCAAAGTCCGTCAACTGCACATACGGTTCACGTCCACGCTGTCGCGGCATGCTACCAGTGTTAAAGACTGCGATGGAGCTCCGTATGCCACGGCAAACTGGCTGACACTGACGGCGGCGGTGCACAAATGCTGCGCAGCTAGCGCCATTCGACGGCCAATACCGCGGTTCCTGGTGTGTCCGCTGTGGCGTGCGTGTGATCATTGCTTGTACAGCCCTCTCGCAGTGTCCGGAGCAAGTATGGTTGGTCTGACACACCGGTGTCAATGTGTTCCTTTTTCCATTTCCAGGAGTGTATTTGACTACCAATGGCTCCTAAGGTTTCTACCTGTAGTTCTCTAGCGTGGCATTACTTTCTGACAATGCAACTACTTGTCCCTTCAAATACTCGAATACTTCGTGCATTGTCTGGCGCATATATTTCTGTCATTTGTGTAGCCTCCATCTGACACATATGATGAGGTACTACTAATAGAAGCATACATCCAGAGAGACTAGAAAAAAAATATTTACGTTTTATCATGGTCCACTGAGGTTCAATACGTCGCTCTCTTTCATGGCCCACCATTCTACAAGTACCACACGTAAGTGGCATTGCCTTTGTATAAAGGCTTATATGAGCTGCTATGATGGGGCAACAATGACATCCTAGTTTTCCTGTTTGGTCAGCTCTCTTGGTCACTTCAGGATTTCCCAACTTCAGCTTTTAGATGTTCTTTCTGCTGTGTCAGGAATGTGAATAATTACTCATGTACCCAACGTAAGCTTACATGCGACACTTTATGCAGTCACGATATCAAATGTCGACATGACGTCATTTTGCTAAGTTGCTAGATCAGGTGCTCTGCTCATTGCTGTTACGGTCTTCAGTCCTGAGACTGGTTTGATGCAGCTCTCCATGCTATTCTATTCTTCATATCCCAGTACCTACTGCAACCTACATCCTTCTGAATCTGCTTAGTGTATTCATCTCTTGGTCTCCCTCTACGATTTTTACCCTCCACGCTGCCCTTTAATACTAGATTGGTGATCCCTTGATGCCTCAGAACATGTCCTACCAACCGATCCCTTCTTCTGGTCAACTTGTGCCACAAACTTCTCTTCTCCCCAATCCTACTCAATACTTCCTCATTAGTTATGTGATCTACCCATCCAATCTTCAGCATTCTTCTGTAGCATCACATTTCGAAAGCTTCTATTCTCTTCTTGTCCAAACTATTTATCGTCCATGTTTCACTTCCATACATCGCTACACTCCATACAAATACTTTCAGGAATGATTTCCTGACACTTAAATCTGTACTCGATGTTAACAAATTTCTCTTGTTCAGAAACGCTTTCCTTGCCATTGCCAGTCTACATTTTATATCCTCTCTACTTCGACCATCATCAGTTAATAGCAAAACTCCTTTACTACTTTAAGTGTCTCATTTCCTAATCTAATTCCCTCAACATCACCCGACTTAATTCGACTGCATTCCACTATCCTCGTTTTGCTTTTGTTGATGTTCATCTTATATCCTCCTTTCAAGACACTATCCACTGCGTTCAACTGCTCTTCCAAGTCCTTTGCTGTCTATGACAGAATTACAATGTCATCGGCGAACCTCAAAGTTTTTATTTCTTCTCCATGGATTTTAATACCTACACCGAATTTTTCTTTTGTTTCCTTCACTGCTTGCTCAATATACAGATTGAATAACATCGGGGAGAGACTACAACCCTGTCTCACTCCCTTCCCAACCACTGCTTCCCTTTCATGTCCCTCGACTCTTATAACTGCCATCTGGTTTCTATACAAATTGTAAATAGCCTTTCGCTCCCTGTATTTTACCCGTGCCACCTTCAGAATTTGAGAGAGAGTATTCCAGTCAACATTGTCAAAAGCTTTCTCTAAGTCTACAAATGCTAGAAACATAGGTTTGCCCTTCCTTAATCTAGCTTCTAAGATAAGTCGTAGGGTTAGTATTGCCTCACGTGTTCCAACATTTCTACGGAATCCAAACTGATCTTCCCCAAGGTCGGCTTCTACTAGTTTTTCCATTCGTCTGCAAAGAACTCGCGTTAGTATTTTGCAACTGTGACTTATTAAACTGATAGTTCCGTAATTTTCACATCTGTCAACACCTGCTTTCTTTGGGATTGGAATTATTATATTCTTCTTGAAGTCTGAGGGTATTCCGCCTGTTTCATACATCTTGCTCACCAGATGGTAGAGTTTTGTCCGGACTGGCGCTCCCAAGGCTGTCAGTAGTTCTAATGGAAGTTGTCTACTCCGGGGGCCTTGTTTCGATTCAGGTCTTTCAGTGCTCTGTCGAACTCTTCACGCAGTATCATATCTCGCATTTCATCTTCATCTACATCCTCCTCCATTTCCATAATATTGTCCTCAAGTTCATCGCCCTTGTATAGACCCTCTATATACTCCTTCCACCTTTCTGCTTTCCCTTCTTTGCTTAGAACTGGATTTCCATCTGAACTCTTGATGTTCATACAAGTGGTTCTCTTATCTCCAAAGGTCTCTTTAATTTTCCTGTTTGCAGTATCTATCTTACCCGTAGTGAGATAAGCCTCTACATCCTTACATTTGTCCTCTAGCCATCCCTGCTTAGCCATTTTGCACTTCCTGACGATCTCATTTTTGAGACGTTTGTATTCCTTTTTGCCTGCTTCATTTACTGCATTTTTATATTTTCTCCTTTCATCAATTAAATTCAATATTTCTTCTGTTACCCAACGATTTCTACTAGCCCTCGTCTTTTTACCTACTAGATCCTCTGTTGCCTTCACTACTTCATCCCTCAAAGCTTCCCATTCTTCTTCTACTGTATTTCTTTCCCCCATTCCTGTCAATTGTTCCCTTATGCTCTCCCTGAAACTCTGTACAACCTCTGGTTCTTTCAGTTTATCCAGGTCCCATCTCCTTAAATTCCCACCTGTCTGTAGTTTCTTCAGTTTTAATTCATAACCAATAAATTGTGGTCAGAGTCCGGTTGTCAAAATAGCTCCCGTTTTTGCAGCTGCCCCATCGGTGATCCCTTCTTGCTAGTATTCCGCCTGGCTATTGACCCTTGCTGCTCTGCCTCCAGTATTTCAGGGAAACAACTTTAGAATTTTTCTAGCTGCACCAAGTATACTATTCTCCTATTCAACACTTTTGAAAGGTAATCAACAAGAAACATCCCAGATACCACTCTGCATAATTTTTCTGCCATATGATATCTAATTCCGTTTTTATGCCCGATCACAGGCTTCGACACATAGCTGTGATTATTGTTTCGATTCTGAACTGGTGGAACTACAACTCCCTCATAGCAATAAACTGGTATACAAAATCAGTTGGACTCTGTTTGAAACGCTTCAGGCATTGCTGGAAAATTAGTTTTCATATTTGCTTTTTGTGGGATCCTGCCCACTAGTCTCCTATAGGGTGCCTAAAGGATGCTACTTACTCGGATAGCTACACAACGATTCAAAAAAATTACATTAATGTTTTTTATTACAATAAAGTACACCACTGGCCATTAAAATTGATACACCACGAAGATGGCGTGCTACAGACGCGAAATTTTACCAACAGGAAGAAGATGCTGTGATATGCAAATGATTAGCTTTTCAGAGCATTCACACAAGGTTGGCACCGGTGGCGACACCTACAACGTGCTGACATGAGGAAAGTTTGCAACCGATTTCTCATACACAAACAGCAGATGACCGGTGTTGCTTGGTGAAATGTTGTTGTCACGCCTCGTTTAAGGAGGAGAAATGCGTACCATCACGTTTCCGACTTTGATAAAGGTCGGATTGTAGCCTATCGCGATTGTGGTTTATCGTATCGCGACATTGCTGCTCGCGTTGGTCGAGATCCAGTGACCGTCAGCAGAATATTGAATCGGTGAGTTCAGGAGGGTAATACGGAACGCCATGTTCGAACCCAACAGCCTTGTATCACTGGCAGTCGAGATGACAGGCCTCTTATCCGCATGGCTGTAACGGATCGTGCAGCCACGTCTCGATCCTTGAGTCAACAGATGGGGACGTTTGCAAGACAACAACCATCTGCACGAACAGTTTGACGACGTTTGCAACAGAATTGGACTATCAGCTCAGGGACCATGGCTGCGGTTACCCTTGACGCTGCATCACAGACAGGAGCGCCTGCGATGGTGTACCCAACGACGATCCTGGGTGCACGAATGGCAGAACGTCATTTTTTCGGATGAATCCAGGTTCTGTTTACAGCATCATGATGGTCGCATCCGTGTTTGGTGACACCGCGGTGAACGCACATTGGAAGCGTGTATTCGTCATCGCCATACTGGCGTATCACCCGGCTTGATGGTATGGGCTGCCATTGGTTACACGTCTCGGTCACCTCTTGTTCGCACTGACGGCACTTTGAACAGTGGACGTTACTTTTCAGGTGTGTTACGACCCTTGGCTCTACTCTTCATTCGATGCCTGCGAAACCCTACATTTCAGCGGGATAATGCACGATCGCATGTTGCAGGTCCTGTACGGTCCTTTCTGTATACAGAAAATGTTCGACTGCTGCCCTGGCCAGCACGTTCTCCAGATTTCTCACCAACTGAAAACGTCTGGTCAAAGGTGGCCGAGGAACTGGCTCGTCACAATACGCCAGTCACTACTCTTGATGAACTGTGGTACCGTGTTGAAGCCGCATGGGCAGCTGTACCTGTCCACGCCATCCAAGCTCTGTTTGACTCAATGCCCAGGCGTACCAATGCCGTTATTACGGTCAGAGGTGGTTGTTCTGCGTACTGATTTCTCAGGACCTATGCACCCAAATTGCGTGAAAATGTAATCAAATGTCAGTTCCAGTATGATATATTTCTCCAATGAATACCAGTTTATCACCTGCATTTCTTCTTGGTGCAGCAATTTTAATGTCTAGTAGTGTAGATTTAGAATACTTAACTTTGGTTTACAAGAACATGTCGCAAGCGATTTGCGACATGCAAACAGTCAGTGTCCTCTACATACAATGTCCATACAAGCTATTAATATAAGGCATAGGTCTCAGAATAACAGTTAGGATGACAGCTCTACTAGCGTGCGTCTTCTACCTCGCGGTTCCTACTCCGGGTCTGCTATTGCCCGGCCGAGGATGGCAGTGGCGGCGCTTATATTCTCTTCTTGTAGAGGCCGCTCCTGTCGTGGTGCGGTCTTTGTCAGCGGGCTATTGGCTGACATCGTCTCACAGCCTTCTCTGCTCTTGCGTTCTTCATCTTCGTGCAGGCGTCTGTCGTTACGCCGGAACACTTTTAGCCATAATTCAACAAATGTGCTGCCGGCCGCTGTGACCGAGCGGTTCTAGGCTATTCAGTCCGAAACCACGCGGCTGCAGCGGTCGCAGGTTCGAATCCTGCCTCGGACATGGATATGTGTGATGTCCTTAGGTTAGTTAGGTTTAAGTAATTCTAAATCTAGGGGACTGATGACCTCAGATGTTAGGTCCCATAGCGCTTAGAGCCATATGAACCATTTGAACAAATGTGCTACTAATTTCTTTCCACGAATTTTTCTTGTTGGTATTTCTTCATGTAAAATATATGGCACTCTTTCTTTTGGTAGGTCTATAGTGTCAGCAATTTCATTCATCTTTAATTGCCGGCCATCGAATAATATATCGTTCACTTCCTCATTGTTTTCTTTTGTGGTTACAATTTTCGGAGAGTATTAGTAACTCATGTTCAGTAGGAGCAGTCTCTAGAAAAAAAGAGAGATAGACATTCTGAATGCTCTGCATTCCAGTTCGTCCATTTGAACGAAACTCACTCAATACGACTGCTTAAAAAAAGGTTAGAAAACAAAAGTATTCCACAGATCAACTCAAATCTCTACTTACGTAATTGAGGGACGTGTTGCAACACATTGTGTGAAGTCTAATGAGAATGTCTGGAACAGAAGACTGGTCAATATTCCAGACAAAAGGGCAATACTAAACGGTGGCTGTTTATATTGAAAAGACTCACAAATTGCGTTTGATTTACGTGAAGGCACTGCAAAATGGTAATCAGGTTTGCAACAGGTTCCGGTCGACTTTGAATGCTGGATTTGCAGATACTAGGGCATTTGAGGCTGTTGTGTGCAAGACATGCTTACAGTAGCATTTATTTATTGCTTATTTCATTCTCTGATAATGTACGCCTAGGCAGGCATAACACTGCAGAATAATAGCACGCCTGCGAAATCCGTACCCGCCGATAACATTACGAGCCGTTAGACTGCAGTTGCTACCGAGGCGGTAGAAAATCAAAATCACTGGCGTTTCTAAAAGTGATGCTGACTTTAAAATCTGATATAGTGTATTAGTCAGGGAAGTACTTCTAGTGCGATATATAGTATTGTCTTTCATGTTGTTTTGTTAAAAGATGATTTTCATTGAACTTCGTCATTTATTAAATCGACATGTCTAAGCTTCAACTTTCTTGGACATTTGGGTCGTAATCTTTAATAGTCACCATCCAGTTAATTAAACTACGATTAATACTGATTAGAATGAAACTAATATCCAGTAATAAGAGTGACGCTAGCTGCAGTTTTGGGCACAAAAAAAATTACGGGTAGGCAACTGGGGTGTTATCCTGTAGAACTGGTATGAGAGACCAAACGCTTGGGGATTGTGATACTCCATCTATTTTAGAAGAGCTGCACAGCCAAGGTGCTGCATACAATATGTAGCCATGTTCTGGGTGCCAGATATGGTAAGTCCCATAGCAGAAAGAGTCAGAACACGCACGGCGTTCTTTACACGTTGCTTCAATGCCGTGGCTACGAGCAATCGCTTGTCGGCACGTCTCGCGAACCGAGCTGTGCCACTCTCGCCTAGCCTTCCAATTACATCTGCGTACCATGTCTTAACCGGAAAGTTTGAAATCTGGACACATGCTGAGGAACTGCCAAATTCGTAGTTCGTCAGGCGACTACTGGGGCTGTAGCGGACTGCGATCCGCGTCACGGCAGGCGCTGGTTGACAGCGTATCCGTAAACAAATAACACGACTCGGCGCGATGGTTATTTGTAAAGCGAATTTTAGTTTTTGTTGATAGTTTCTCTGAAATAATTGTCTTCAGTCATTGTTCGCTCATATTTACAACTCACTTAATATCCATAATAATTGGTTCAAATGGCTCTAAGCACTATGGGACTTAAGTTCGGAGGTCATCAGTCCCCTAGAACTTAGACCTACTTAAACCGAACTAACCTAAGGACATCACACACATCCATGCCCGAGGCAGGATTCGAACCTGCAACCGTAGCGGTCGCGCGGTTCCACACTGTAGCGCCTAGAAGCGCGCAGCCATCACGGACGGCCATAATAATTCTCAGTTGCTTTTTTGCTAGCACAAGTGTTAACAATGGAGATGAAACTGAATAAATGTTCTTTGTGTTTAACTCTTAATGTTAAGCAGTGTGCAAATCCCTTGATGGTTCGTAAAATTTAACTGTGAACTGTATAGATCGAAGAAAGACTTACACGAAGTAATAAATACGCGCCAAAATGAAATTCGAAAAACTGTGAAAAGAAACCTATCCGAAAGATTTACTGTTAAGTGCGTCCACAAAGCCGCGTTACCCCCCCCCCCCCCCCCCACACACACACACACATTCATAACAATATAAATCCCTAAAGTTGAATAAATAACATGAACAGCATTTGCTTAGAAGAGTTTTCTAGAAATACTAACGATGTAGAGCTGCTCGTCACCCGAGGAGATCTATGAGACAGGGCCCTCCGAATCGCTGCTGAGATGAACATTGCTGATTTCAGGTCTTCTCCGACCTGTTTAAGCAGAATCAAAAAATGATAGTATAGGAAGTCACAAGACCATGAACCTTACTACATGTGCCGGCCGCGGTGGTCTAGCGGTTCAGGCGCTCAGTCCGGAACCGCGCTCCTGCTACGGTCGCAGGTTCGAATCCTGCCTCGGGCATGGATGTGTGTGATGTCCTTAGGTTAGTTAGGTTTAAGTAGTTCTAAGTTCTAGGGGACTGATGACCACAGATGTTAAGTCCCATAGTGCTCAGAACCATTTGAACCTTACTACATGTAAATGTATAGAGGAGGTGCCATTAATTCGTAGCTGACGTGAAGACGAAGCTTGGCGTTACCGCCATATCTGCTGTGTCTGACGCTGACAGTCACGTTCCGTGAAAGAAATTTGAACAAATTGCACTTAATCATTTCGAGGTGAAAAAAGACAGTGTCTGTTGTCCAATCGATTAATGCTACGACAGATTTATATATGACAATGACACTGATAAGTATGAGTGTATTAACTTCTCCGCAAGTTTATATCTGTCTTCAGGGACCTCAAGGCATATTAGTATGCGGTAGTAAAAACTATGCTCGGTATACAATACAATAAGCAGAACAACTGCCAGGACTGTTGCTTACTCTGCCTCGGTTCTTTCTAAATAAAACTAATAATTACTGTGACGTGTCTGAAAGCATTAATTTTTCTTTTGTCAGTTTTGCCTGGTGCAAGGAAAATGTTTGTTGTCGTCTTTCAAACAACACTTCGCTTTACTATGGCGAGTACGGGGAATAAACAAGGAACTGTTTCGTTGATACTACAATATACATTATTAAAAAATTATCATAAGAACTGTCCTACAGAGATTACAATAAGATGTTGTATGTGTAAGGTATATGTCATTTCAACAAATTAATTTCCTTCATTACCCAGTCGGAGATTCCTAAACTATGAGTTCCGTGTTCCATCCAGCTAGTCTTCTCCTTTCGTCTCTAACAGGCAGAACTCGTGCCTCTTGTGCAGTACGTCTAAACCGCTAGCTGGACTCGAGAACAGTTCTGCGCCGAGTATACTAATACATTTTACCTGTTATTTGTTTAACTCAGCTGAGTTGTCCTAGAGGACTGTCCAGGCTTAGCAGTTCGGATCCAGAAAAACTGCAGACCTTGTAATCAGCAAGCGTGGCTTCCCCCAAGCGTGTTTACTGTGGTTGTCCCGAATGTCTCCGAGAGGATATCAGAACGCTCGCCTAAGCAGTGCTGTTGCTGAATTGCAACTAGTCTATGGGTGTAGTGGACAAATATGACATACTACTTAACTCAACGGAATTTGCCCGCAAAACACTGAAATAGTAGAAAAACTCTTTTTTCACTCCTGCGAGTGCTAAATTTGGCGTTATTTACAACATTCATGCCGGAAACATACTTCAGTCACCGAATTTCAACTCGGCCGCTTTCTTAAGATTTTGGAGGCATACCAACAAGAAAAGAAAGCATCAGGAGGTCGTAGATCAGACGAAGAAAGTTTACTGGGGCTTCGAGAAAGGCCTGGCCTTTCCTTAGGTTAGTTAGGTTTAAGTGGTTGTAAGTCTAGGGGACTGATGACCTCAGATGTTAAGTCCCATAGTGCTTAGAGCCATTTGAACCATTTTCTTCGAGAAAGACACTTTCCAAGCACTGTCAGTAAACAACACTGACTTGTAAGATGCCTTATATGCAGCAAGAACTAAAAAGGAAAGGAATTGCGTTACTGCTGTAAACAATTTGCCGTGGGGCTCTATTTTGCGCCTATTTCGAAATATGCCTATATTACACGAAAAATCTTTCTGGTATGTGTTTCGTTGTAATGTTGTCCAGTATTAGGAACATCGACGATAAGGAATATTCAGATCACAATTTGTTTTAAGAACTTATTGGTGAGAAGAAATACGGAAGAACCTGCGATGATAACGACTAAGCGCAGCAGTGCTCAGCGCCGTATAGTGCCCAAGCGGGCGCTGCCGTTGGGAGCTTCCCAACCGCACACGGATGCGCTCACTGTTATGACGCACTCAGCGTTGAAAGGGCTAATAAACACGAAAATCCACCATTTTCTCCTACTATTATCTCTGTTGTTCATCATCTGTTGTCCATTCCTGTTTCAGTAATTGCTGTATGGAACGTCCAGATCCAAAAATCTATTTTGCCGGTAATTCACTGGCTGGCAGTAATAAAGTCACTGACTTAAATTGTGATACTGTAGAAGCGTAAGGAGCAAACGAGAAAACTATTAGTCAGGATCGTATTATAAAGCTTCATTTCTGTTGCAACGGACTTCGGCTGTTATCTTTAAAGGTCAAAGAGCTATTTGACGACACTAAAATCTCCTAATCTGTATGTCGATCTGTGGATAATATTCTTATACGCACTCGCACCGCCTCCACGAAGAGTGCTAGTGACTGCCGTGAGTTGTTTTCTGAGAAATCATATCACATGTTCTCTTCTGAACCGTAAATAAACGGTTTGGTGTCGATTCACTTTGCGTCAATTACTGCGCATCGTTCGTAGCTCCCGCGTTAGCGCGCGCCAACAAACTTCGGTTACCTTCGGCCCAGATCGACCCAAACCGGCACTCTAGCGCCGTCTGCCGCGTAGCGGGTAGCAGGAGCCATTCAATCGATTGGAGCCACGGCGCGGATTGCTTCCTTTACATTTCAGGAGCGAATAGATGCGCCAAGGAGTCTTCATCGTTATCCAAACGACGCATACACATTTCACGATTTGTTACAGTTCGGAACGAAGTAATTGCAAACCACCTCCACTAAGGTCTTATTTAGAAAAGTAAAGACAGATTTCTTTTTTCGCGCTTCAGGCTGGTATGACAGAGAATGGTCCACCGATACACACTAAACAGTTCAAACCAATGTCGAACTTCAATAGCTGCGTCGGTGCTATGGACTGCCAATTTTGTTAAGTAGGTTTGACGTATCGGTATCAAAACTTGATGTTTAGGGGGTATAGTTGCCCTCCTAATAGAACTAAAACGTTTGCTGTTTGCTTTAATTCCGATTTCGTATGCTCGACTACATTGGCGATGTCACATAGGGTTCTTTGTGTATTGAATTCACAACTACTCTAATCTTTCTAATGCGTTGACACCATAGTGTGTACCACACACGAGTCGCTACTGTCGTAACCATAAAATATATTTCGTCCATAGTTGTTTGATTCCAAATAGTGAAAGACCGAATCTGTGACAACTGAATCTATGAAGCAACACAATTTAAACGTACCTGTCCGTGTACCGCCAACATGAATCGTTATATAGTTATTGAATTTCTGAGCTTGGTTTCATTCGCAGAATCGATAACCCAGTGTTTTTTACATTAAATCTTAAAAGAATTCCCTTATGACAGTGTTCAATGTATGACAACATAGACACCAAGTACTTTATTAAATTCTGTAACTGGCTCAGTTTCTTTTGTGTATCTCACATAGTGGGGAACCTGTCACAATTTGGAGTCTGCGACGCGTCTTTCAGACATCTCTCAGTTCCCCTGTTTTATAGCACGAATGTAACTTTCTTTACTGCAGCGTTACTCAGCTCGTTTAAGTCACGTCGAATTAATACCCTCAGAATAAAATACTGTTAGCAAGTAAAACTAGCCCGACGTGACTTCGTTATTCAGCTATGTATGTGAGCAATTTTACAGGGTGCAGCAGAAACACTGACCTCTTCTAAACTGCGCACCATTGTTGAACACGGCATCCTACAGAGCTGATGTTGGTACCAATGCGTATTGCGGTTCATAGCATTACCAGTCTCTATGAGTCCTTCTATATCGTCGTACCACAAATATGGCAAGCGCAAAGGTGCAGTGAGTCTTCGGATATCATAGGCGGTTTCAGCTACTACGGACTGCTGATTTTCTTGTCAGCAGTTGCTACGTCTGAAGTTGCAGGACGATCGCTCTTAGCTAGAAATGTTAACATCTAAAGAAGAATGAATCCCTTCTCGATGTACAGCAGACTCCATTTCTCCCCTAATTTGTCCGTTGGACTGACATGTCATTGACTAGAAACGTGGGAGATCATGTCTCTTTACGAATGTACGTACTGTATGTGTATCCTGAAATCATATTCAAGGAACATCCAAATATTGAGGCAAACAGGATCCGAAAAAACGTAAGATACCTATAGGATTCGACGCTTTAACATTAGGGCTTTCTTTAGCATTGGGTAGTGCCGTGAAATATCCGTTGTTTCATGAGTGACGTATCGGTAGTTGTTGTACAACCGAACTTATATCGTTAATTTTTTCGCCGTCGCCTTCTATTCCAGAAACAACGGTATTGTAATTCAAAGAACGCAGGGCAGATTTTTTTTGCCTAGCGTGTAGTGTTATACTGTAATTAATTGATTTAATAATACTCCAGTATTAAGTTCTAACCAAAAATAAATATTTCAAAGTTCTCAAAAACGAAGTTATTAAATTACTTAGAAGTAACATTTACGTAATTGATTATATTGTGACGTTAATCGCGCAAACAGCGCTTACACAAAAACAGGGTACCAAAAAGCCATAGTAGCAACATAGGATTAGGAGACAACGAAAGTAATTTCAAATCTACTAGAATGTTATAAGCTATCTGAGCTCCAATATTGTTTCAAACAACAATACAATTGCAAAAAATAGTCTTCATTTACAGACGACTGCGTAAATTTTTCGTCATTTCACATTTAACAACTAGCTCCATATTACATCGATAGATACAATATACCTTAGTTCCAATACTGTAATCAAACTATCGTTCAATTAAAAAACGCCGATCATACATCTTTCATTTTCGTATCTCTGATTGCAATGATTGATACTGTTGGTTGCCGCTATCAGTTGTTTCGGTATTCAAACTAAAACGCCCGCGCGTTTACCACTAAAGTTCGGAGGCCTCACAGAGGTCCAAAAACTCGTAGAAATGTGAAAGAATTTTGTGCTACTTTGTTCACTACGCTGCTTATTTTTGGGACCATATACTGCTATTTTGTATTATTCAGGAACTACAAGATAGCGAGGAAAATTCAATACAAAGTGCTCCGAATTAAGTATTTGTGTGAGGCAAAGAGGAATTAATACGTTGCTTGTTTATTTCCGAGGTACGTATAAGAAGCTACTATATAAACTGGAGTGCATCTGGCTATGAAGCGTACTATGTGGAATAGCATCTCATACTCAAGATCGAAAGCTGCAAGCATTTTGTGTGATTACAAGAGAAAAGCTACATGAGCGACGTTTCAGTTGGCTACCTTTTCGGCTTTCCTCGTGACTTAGGCCTCATCCGCGATGTGATTTGTATAATAATTACGCAAAATTATTGCTCTTAAGTTTTTTGTGTATCCATTTCATTATTACTCGGCCTTTTAAATCTTACCGTTTGCTGTGTCATCATGGATGAACAGAAGTATTGTTCTTAAGTGTCTGAGCCGCTTGTATGAGCCGCCAGCTCCCAGTGAACAGTTGGGTTCATAGATACACAGGGTGACCCAAAAGTCCGTTACCTCTCGAAAATGCAGTAATTCACTGAATAATGTAGGCAGAGAGGTAAAAATTGACACACATTCCTGAAATGAGACAATGTTGTATGGATCTATATTTTATACTGCATCGCATATAATAAAGGAACATTTATTGATACAGTTACATTCTTGAGCACTTTACACATTTTCTGTGAATAATACAATAGAATTTGGTTCTATTCACTTTATTATGTTTTATTTTTCTTCGTGCAATATGCGTATTGGATGAGGGGTGATGACAGTACTGTGAAATGGTCAGCAAACTGTGAGGCTGATGTCTCAGTTTATCACTCCTATCTGCTGTATGTTTTGCGTTCAGTCCAAGGTTTCTTTCACTAGATGATAAAAACATCAGATAAATATCGAAGGTGTACGTCATTAAATCAGGAGGGAAAATATGTAATGACTAAAAGAAAGCATCAGCTAACAAAACTCTTCCTCAGGCATCAAGGAATAGTCAATTTCGTTATGGAGGGAAGTAAAGGAGGTAAAAATTATAGAAGAATACCAAGGCTTGACTACAATTAACTGATTCAAGTGGACGTAGGTTGCAATAGCTATGCAAAGATGAAAATACTTGTGCTAGATAGAAGCTGCATCAAACCAGTCTTCAAAGTGAAGACCATGATGAAAAAAATCGTATTTGAGAGTAATATATAGTCTCTGATAACATTTTAGGTACAGAATCACTTTACTTGTTGCCTGCACTGCACATTACAAATGACTGAATTTGATCTCTGTCTGCATAACCATAAAATGGGTGACAAAACAAGTAAAGCACTCAAAAGACATGGTCAGATGTCAGTGTAACTTTGTACATGTTCATGCCATCACCAGGTATGTAAATTATTAGCACAGCAATACTCTCATGTCCTCTGGAGTGCATTAATGTTCTCATGTTTAATGTTGTTAGTATGACTGTTAGGGTATGAACACTTTAAATAGTTGATTGATCACTGTGAAGGATACAGAGATGCTGCATACTCATCTGAGACAGCATTATCAGTACTTCACACAGTTTGAAAAGGACCTTACTGTGGAAGTCCATTTGGCCAGCTAGTTGAATTGTGCAATCATCAAAGGTTTGTGGGGCATTTGAATGTGACAATGGCCCAATGTTAGACTGTATGAAAATGTGGGGGCAGCCTCACTCATCAGCGAGGTTTCATGTGACCATATCTAACAACCACTGAAGAGGATAGCTGCATAGTGCACCAAGCGCATCATAATCCTTTCACATCTGTACCTACCATCTGACAGCAGGAAATGAACTGTGTGTGACTTTCTTTGTCATCCCACACCATTGTGTGGAGGTTTTTACTAGCCACACTACGGAATTATTTTGCCATAAGCCGCTGTTAATACCACAAAAATCTGATGTGTAAAGTGTCACTGTGTTCAGGGAGCACAGACTACTAACAAATGGTGTCACATTGTGTTCAGTGATGAATTGCGGTTCTGCATTATCCTGGATTCCCATTGTCGGTGAATATTGTAATGATGTGGGGAGGGATATCATTCTTCCATGCCTTGGAGAGGCACAACAGTGTTACTCCTGGTGTCATTATGTGGGAAGCCATTGTTATGACTTCAGGTTATAGCTGTTAGTGATCGAGGGAACTCTGTCAGTACGGTATGTCATGGATATCCTGTGAGATCATGTGTTACGTCTCATGTGACGGTATCACAATACCAGTTCTTTGGCAGAATAATGCTTATCCGCAAATTACACAGGCCTCAAGGTACTGTCTGTGTGATGCTGAGGTACTCGCATGGACAGCAGGAACCCCTGTATGGGACCAGCTCGGCCATTAATCTTTCCCCATGCCAGTATTCAGGATATCAATGACCACATAGAACAGTTGTGAGCCAGCTTGCCATTGAAGAGGTAGAATGGTTTTATGACACCTTCCCAACTGAGTCAGTGCGTGCAGCCAGGTCAGAGGAGCTGAACTATCATACTGATAAGGGGGCTCATACCGCAAAGTTCTTTGTAAATTTGACTCATTTTCATAGTCACTAAAATAATTTCACATGCTCTCGTAACTCATAAAGTTTCATTTTTTATCCTCCTCCCATTTTTTCTGAGGCAATACTCATTCTTCAGATTACGTGTTTGGACCGTATTAATTCCAGTATGTAATGAACTAAATGATTCTTCAAACTGCCATCATAAATAATTTTCTACACTGAGAAGATAAATGCTCTGATCCATTTTCTGTTTTGAGCTGAATATGTTAATCAATAATTTTATTTCCTGGTAAGTGTTATTTTCTAAAAAAAATTATTATTTTGTTCTTGGCAATATCCTTTAAAAATAAAATGTGGTGACATCCTTCCTTATTTCAGAAAACCTGTCCTACAAAATGTCTGTATGGGTGATTAATGTAGCCAGAAGGGACTTCAGGCTAATGAAGAGAATACAACAGTTTACTACGAGCAAAGGAAGTTGTTTCTTTAAATACCATATGGGTTAAACATTTAACTGCTGGATGCATTATAAATAAATTTTGCTGCTGAATCAAGCACATGTTTCTTATGAGATGTTGACTGTGATTCCATTTAGTTTCTATTTATGTGTTTACATATATACAAAATGTTATTATGAAGTACAGCATTGCAGTTTTTACTAATGCATATGCTACAAATAGATCAAATTAGCACTTCTAACACCACTTTCATATAAAATGCAAAATATAGTGGCTATGTATATATTCATATATAATAGAAATGTTCGTATAAAACAAACTTGAGATGTAGTTAACAAAAGATTCACTGCTGAATGTAGCATATATTTCCTTTACAATGGTCATTGCATTTGCATTCAGTGCATATTTACATGTTTATGTATAAATGAAATGTTCATATGAAATACTATGATATTCATTTAACTATTCTATGTAGAACAAATAAATTATGTATTTAATGCATTTTTCTTCTACATTGTTATACTGTATCTGCATTCAGTACTTGTGTATGTGTCCTTATACGAATTTAGTGTTCATATAAAGTAAAACGTAAGGTATGTTTTGCACTTCTAACTCTTGAACACTCTACAATTAATTTTCATTCCTCAGTCTAGCACGTATATCCTTCAAAATGGTTGTTGTGTTTGCATTCAATGCATGTTTACATGCTTATATATACAGGAAATATTCATATAAATTACAGAATTAGCCTACATAATATACAAAATATATTAAATCAATACATATAGTACATATTTCTTAGAATCCATCCACTGTATTTGCTTCATTGTATATGCAGGTGTTCATATACAAGGGATATATTTGTATGAAGTTAAATTTCACTAGTAAATAAAATACAAATAAACTTCTGTTAAGAAACTGCCGTATAAATATCTTTGATATTATTAACTTTTTATTTTCAATGTATGAATGAGTCTTTAATGTTATGTGGTGAGAATGTAAATCAGTTTATCATATGAACAACCCCATTTCCTCAAATTGTGATTCTTATATCACTGGATGCAGGAATGATTGATGGTTATGATTTCAACTGATACTTTCAGCGTTTAATGTTATGCTACTTTAAAATTACTGTGTGTGAAACGACTGACATGACCAGCTTAGTAAATATAAATTGAAATTTTTTACCAGATATAGCATAGCAATGAGTGTTATGAGAGACATTAAAGAGAGATAAAAGTCACTCATAATTTACTTGTTACTCAGTGAGAGCTGTAAGCAGCATGTTGTTATTCATCATGTATGGTAATTATGGAACTTCACTATGACTTTCTTCACAGGAAGCTGGCTGAAGGGTACATTGTAAGCTGAACAGAGATGTACGTTGTATGATAAACATAATTCCTTGGATTATTCTTAGCAGCTTCACCTGTTGTTGCCTCCCCCCCCCCCCCTTATGTTTCCAAGGTGGACTGCATTTAGTGTACATATTCTCCATTGAATATGGTAAGAGATATTCTTGAGACTGTAAGAACACCCCCCCTTCCTCCCAAAATACACACGCACACACAAAAGTCCATTATGCATTAGGCAAGCTACACTGAAATCATAAACAATAGTGAATCTATGTAAAGTTAGTACGAATAGTCACTAATTCTGTGTATATAATTAATACACAGGAGAGATAAAAGAGAATTATGATGGTATCATGCACTACATCCCATACTCTAAACAATATCTTGCAGGGTATAGAACTGAAAGCCATATAAACATAAAGCACTATGATCCAGTTCCTAAACATGAGTCCCGTAACCTGGTTATTGCACCACCTCTCCCACTGGCAGTGGCTGAATGTGCATTAGAAGTGTGCCAAGGAGATAGATGTAGAACATGATTTCGTAACTTAATACATTCAAACAGCATTTACAAGGGAGGTGTGTGGGACATTATGTCAGAAGGCAGTTTCATAGCTTTCACATTACTTTTACATTCACTGTGATCCAACAGGTAACTTTGAGTTTGTTTTCAAATGACAGTTTTCTGAGATTATTACTAGCAGTTTTGATGCTGCAGCTGCAGTTAGCTGAAAGTCTCACTGTGATCCATTCTTACTTACTTCCTTTCAGGCATTAGTAATTCTGCAAATTGGTAAAACACATAATACTGGACGCTTTTCAATATCTCTGTTAGTGGTTGTGAATTTGGCTGTCTTCATACTATTAATTGGTTTTATTATCAATGTGGTTGTGTCATTGGGACTGTAAGCTTTAAAGGTATGTTTGTATGCTGCAAAATTCCATATATTTTTGTGGAGTTAATCCTATACTACTCAATTAGCTACATAACTCTCATTATTCATGCATCTGACTGTTGTGTATCTCATCTGCAGGAAGATATTACTGCATTCTCAATCAGTTTTCCTCATGGGACTGATTCTTTGTTGTGTGGACACTGCATGAGAGAAAAGTAGTCATTCTATATTTAGTGAGGATTCTTGGAACTTAGTAATCCTATGCTCTGCTGAGGAGTTATGAAACAAACTTTTACAATACAACTGTTTGCCACACTAACTAAAAAATCTGAGAGAGAATATCTTCTCATCTTGATGACGGAAAACTGTCTATCCTGGACAATATCCCAAGGAGCAGTGTAGGGAATTCTGCATGGTCCTTCAAGGTGAAGCAATGTCTCGTAAGTGGATGATGGAAATGCAGCAGTGGATGTGGATCAAAATGCGCAGGTAGAGAGGGAGCATTCATGGCAGACAGGATCTGTTGCGGCGACAAGAGGCAGTCCTTAATCTGTCAAAGTCAAGGACACGTCTGACTTCCTCTGGGTGGAGCACAGACCGATGTAGCTACCTGGGGAAGGATACAGCATGGTATCACATGAGAATATGAACATGCAGATGTAAGATAGTGACCACTGATTGCAGCACTGTCTGTTACAACTGACATGTCATATAGTGGTGAAACTGGTGACCCTGGATGCTGTGGCAGTTAGTGGCAGCTGGACTGTATACAGTGCCTTTCCTCTTCCATTTACTAACAACCTCGTAGGTGAGGCAGGAGCCACACCTGACCCCCTAAACATAGACAGAAGTGTGGTGGTCAAACTATGCAAGGGGCGACCCTGCCTACATCACATCTGTGAATCACTTAAATATGCATGCCTGAATTAGGTTGACATGATATGTTCTTTGCACTTCATTTATGGGTGGAAGATGCATATACGCTCCTGCCTAAACTTTACTTAAACATAGAGACTGATGACCTCAGCATTTTGATCCCATAAGGTCCTAACTCAAATTTTGGAATTTTACTTAAACAAAATTTACCCTCTCTAATTTATTCTCTTTAATGCCATGGAAGTAGTATGTGAAGAACAGCAGGTTGTTCTAAGATACCAAAGTGAAATTTTGGCTAAAATACTTTAGGGGGTTTTAGTTGGATAACTGGTGCTCTATTGTAACCATTCAACACTCCAGCTTTTCCTTCTACATTTAAAGAAAATCTTTCCAATGGACCAGCTATGTCAACATAGATGTATAATACAGCTTTGATCTGAAATTTAAATGCAGCATAAAAAGTACTGCAAAACAAGGTTGAAGCCCCTCTAGAATTACACAATTCTGTAGACAAGGAAGGTGGCTGGAATGAATAAGACATATATGCACTGTCCTTATTAGATAACTGTAGCTGTAGTAAAGATTGACTTATAATTGAATTGTTGCTAATGAATTACAGTTTCTGATAGGTTTCCAAGATAAACAGGATAACTTAACCTTATAATGCAGTATTAATTAATTAAATGTAATCTATGGTAAGTAGTAGTTGTGTCAAGTCACTTGCAAATATTCATGCACAGCTGGTGAGACATCTGGGAGATTGTGATTATTCATATCAGAATATCTTTCACTAATATGGTCACTTGTAGCTAATTAAAACCATTACTTCTTGAGAAAACATGACATACAGAATGGCAGTGCAAAATGAAGAAATAGTACCTACACAGAATTTGCACCCTTTTCTGAGATTCATCACTTAAAACTGCAATACTATACTTAAATAGTTAAATGCTATTTACATAAATAAGTTGGGAAGTTAATTCTGGAGGACTGAATGTCATAAATTAGTGTTCAGTCAATGAACTTCTATAAATTTCTAAACAGCTTGGACCTATGCTAAGGATTTCTCTCAGTACCATGATAAGATAAAAAATTTACTCTAGCAAACACTTATTTTTCATCCCTCAGGTATTAATGTGCTTATTGATTAATAGTGATCATATACGAGTGTGTCAATACCACTTTTGCTATGTTGTACAGTAATGACTTTTGTTAGAATGGATCTATACATCTCATGCAGCGGAACATTTAACTCCACCACCATTGATTGAGTAAATAATCAGTACTCTTTCTGTCCTTCAAAGCTGAGCATAGCTACTTCATAATGTCTGCTTATAAACAGAGTTGGAGCAGCACATTAAGATAATGTTATCTGGGTGAAAGACAAATTTGTTAGACAAGAACCATATATTGTAGGATCGACTTTCTTACTTGAAATGTTCGCATAATTCTTGTTCATAATTTAGACTCTAAGAGTAATTGTGTAATTGATGGAGTTTGATTAAGTGCCAGCCAGCAGAACCTATTTCATAATCAACCTTTTAAAGTCTTTAATACAACGACTAAGCCCAATGCAAACCATAATGTATAAATACAAGTTGCTTTTCATGAAAAGTGAAGAATCACACAGCAGTTAATAATAATTATAATTCCTGGTCAGTTACAATAGTTTGTTTTAATATCCCTTGTGCCACTGTAGGTTTAATTTCTTTGTGACAACTCACATTAGATATCAGAAACTACACTCACTGCAGATTTTCTCCCTACATATTGTTAGTGAAATATGGCCACAATTATTTATGCTACCATTAGCTCTTTGAATCTTATTCCTCTGTGCATTTGTTGTACAGGCACTTTTCTTTTGGAGTGACCATCGTAGTAGACAAAGTGTCAGATTCAGATGGTTTTACACTCAGAGTGTGACAAGAACCAATGTTATCTGCAGAAGAACAGTGTAAGTTATATAAGAACAGAAACATATTTAATAACCCATGATGGGTTGAGCAATGAGGACATAAAAAGCAGACTGGCACTTATATGAAGGACATTCCTGGCTAAGAGAAATCTACTAGTATCAATTGGAGCACAGTGTTGTATGGTAGTGAAACATGGACTGTGGGAAAACTGGAACAGAAAAGCATCAAAGCAGTTGAAATGTTTTGTTATAGAAGAACATTATAAATTAGGTGGACTGGTAAGATAAGGAATGAGGAGGTTATCCAAAAAATTAGTGAGGAGAGGAATATATGGAAAACACTGACAAGAAGAATGGACAAGATGATGGAACATCTGTTAAGACATCATGGAATAAAACTTCGTGGCAGATTAAAACTGTGTGCCAGACCGAGACTCGAAATTGGGACCATTGCCTTTCGCGGGCGAGTGCTCTACCGACTGAGCTACCCAAGCACAACTCACGCCCTGCCCTCACAGCTTTACTTCTGCCAGTACCTTATCTCCTACCTTCCAAACTTTACAGAAGGTCTCCTGCGAACCTTGCAGAACTAGCACTCCTGAAAGAAAGGATATTGTGGAGACATGGCTTAGCCACAGCCTGGGGGATGTTTGCAGAATGAGATTTTCACCCTGCAGTGGAGTGTGTGCTGGTATGAAACTTTCTGGCAGATTTGTTCTGCAAAAAAAATTTTTCTTGGAATCACTGCAATAAAATCATGAACTTTCTCAGCCCATGAAGTTTGGTTCCTTTTTCTCATCCCCTTCTGGGTGATTCACTTATCTGTCAGCCATGATACATGAAAAAGGAATTGAGGAATTTAAGGAAAACTTGTGTAATGTAGACTGGAAATATGTGCTGCTTGCCATTCAGGAAAAATATGATGTGTTCTGTAACATAATCATAGGCTACTTTAAAAACTTCTTTTCTAAGAAATTAACCAGTGGTGTCACAAATGTTGACAGGGTTTAATAACATTAAACTTGTGCAGTAAAATTTTATGTAAAGTCATCAGTGCATCACAATGAATTTATCATCAACAAAAAAATAACTTCCTTCAGTAATAAAATAAGAACTGTTAATGCGTCAGGATTGGCCAGGAGGGGAAAGCTGTAGGCACCCATAAAGAAAAAATATTTTTACATGCATGAAAGTTTAATGCTGTAAACAGGCAGGCCTCGAGAAACCACTGAGACTGCAGGGCAGGAGAGGAGGGCATCTGGTTGGTTTGGAAGCTGCCAGCAGAAGAGAGTGAATGGTGTGTCTACTCCCGGCAGCTGGCCGTGGTTCCACACCCACTTGTTCTGTAGTGTTACCTCACCAGCAACATGTGAGTTTAGCTGCTGATGGTTCAACACGTGAGTTTCAGGGTGGTACTATCCAGTTTTGGGGAACGTAAATGAGACGCTGCAACTTACCGCCAGGGAGAAGGCACAGACAAACATCAAGTGAAAAATAAAAATCAAATTTTTATACTAGTAAACACATTCAGTAACGACCCCCACTGTACACTCTTTTTCCCTCCACAGGAGTGAAGCATGGGGGGAAGGTAAATTGACGGTTACTAAGGGGCTCCTGCAAAGGAAGGCCTTACATACTTTTAACAATACATCTTGATTATTTGTGTTTTTGTGTTAGATTTGTATTAAAAAATGACAATAATTAGGTGATGAATACTTGCCCCACAAAATTTGGACGACGGTGGACTGTGCAGCAGTGGTGTGGGAAGCTGCGAGTAGTGTGCTGTTTGCAGCAATCGGCTGCTGGCGGTGGCAGTGGCAGAGGCCACTGACTGCGGCAGGCAGCAGCACGCAACTTCCACCGGAGTGTATAAGCGGTGGGTTGCAGAAGGGTCGATGCACAGATCAAGAGTGGGAGGCTGAAAGTGGTTAACACTGGTGGAGCACTTCACACACATATTTCATTACTCACATGTAAAGGAGGCCCATGCCTTTCCTTTTGGGTAGATTTTACTTATTTACTATTCCTTTCTACTCACCACTACCTTTTACTGACTACTACGGTATGGGGGCAGCAAGGAAAACTCTTGCTCCCATTACACAACTTAACATGGTATTCCCCAGGAGATTGCTCTTCAGGGACAACAGAAGGGGGTGACCGAAGTCACGCAAAAAGTCCTTTTCTAAATGATACTCATAGTGATAAACTAATAAAGATAATTTATAAAGGGGTATATACAGAACTAGGACAAGTGTGCAAACACCTCCTCAGGAAGGGAAGTGATATTACAGAGAGAGCTATTAAATAGTGAACTGCTACCATTAAGTACCACACGGTAGGGCTGGGTTGCTCAAAAGTATTCGTAACAGAGTTGTACTCTATATAACACTCTCCGTACATTGTCACTCAAAACTTATATAATGAATGAGGAATAAATCATATGAAAGTTAGAATTAATTATAGCAGACAAGACGAAGAATAAGGAGGAGGTGGTAGAGTTCGGGGACGTGACTGGCTTAACGCAAGTTGATAGCTGTGCCAGTCCGCATGTTTGCATCATGCTCTGCTTAGAGTAAACGTTCACTGGTAGCATAACATGCAATTTAAATGCCTCCAAAGCTTTGTATCAACTGGAAACTTGCTGCATGGTAAAGTGAATCATGGTTAATGGTTTTGCTCTGACCTCAGGGTGGCAGCATAAAACAGACCATTTATCACCTACAACAACACACACACAGGAACTATTGCCTGTACACAAATCAACTTACAGGAGTAAAACAAATCAATTCTTTTCCATCACCAACAAAACTTCACTGCCCTCTGGGGGTCAACAACCAGAAGTCATCTGATAGTGTCGTGCATTGAGTTAACCAATCAAGGAACTACCACTTACAAAAAAGCAGAAAGCATGGACAGAAAAAGAATAAATGGTTGGGGAAGATTCCAAAGAACTATAGGGATAGACATTAGTAGCAATGGGGTAATAAGGTGCTGAAGGGAGTATGGTCGTGCTTACTTGTCATCTAGCTCGGAAAGGGTGCAACAATGAGGGGTTGCATTAATAAATGGCTGCAATCAATCTGTAGGTGGAATTCACTGTATGTAGGGGTTTCATAAATGATTCGCTGAATCAGAAGCTTTAGTACTGGATGTTGGGGAAAAAAAGAGATTTGACCAATGGGAAAAAGTGTGTTGCATTAATGCAGAGTTTGTTCTGGATATATTCGTGTACAGCCGTCCGCGATTGCAATGCCAGGTCACAAGACATACTGCCAGTTAGGCCGAGAGGCCAACCCATAGCAAACCGGGAAGGTGTTCACATTAAAGAGTAAGGAATTGAGTTTAATCGGGAACAGGTTCAGGTAATGGGTTTCAGAATAAAATTGATTCAGTGGTGAATAGCCTAAAAGTAGGTAGGGTGCAGGACGAATGCTGCTAGAGGAGCAGGAGGCTGAACGCGGAAACAACAGCAAAATTCTAACTGTAGTACTTGTATTGGAATGTAAAAGGCTTCCTTTCTCCTTCCTCTGGGGGGAGACAATGACTAACAGGTGAAAGAGATAGGTAGACGATTGGTTTGCAAAACCGAAAACTGAAAGAATAAACTGATCAGTTGGGAACTCTGTGGGCACTAACTGCAATGTGTAAGCCACACGGGCCTGGAGGAGGGAGGTAGAAAGTAATGGTCGAGGTGGGAAAGAGCAACTCAAAGCAAAGGTAGGAACCCGGTGCAAAACATGGGCAAGGAAGACATAGGGTGATTACATCTCGGGGGGGGGGGGAGAGGGTTAATTACTACAAAATACATAAGTTCCCTGAAGTAACAGGGTGAGTTATGAAAAGAGGGGTGTGAAGTACTGCAATAGTGGTCAATAATCTACTATAGTGTACAATTTATTTTCAACTAGATAGCATGTTACCGCTCTTGGGTGATGACATCATGTCATTGGCACTAATCATTAACAAACAAGTACTTATTTCAATGGGGGCTTCCATCTTGGAACATCATGGGCGTGTTTGAATAAACAAACGGGTGTCTCTCACTTCCTAAGTGCATGGTGGGGCACTGTACCCAAAAGGTAGTAGTGTCGATTTTCATGCTCACTTGTAACAACTTCACTTCCTCGATCAATTACTTCGTAAGAAATAGGGTGAATAATAACGAAACCTTAATTCATCTGGCTGAACTCTTAAATGTGCAACACACATGAGGGATGCTAACTGATATTCTTCATTTACTTGAGTGAAACTTATTCACATCTCTCCTACCACAAATTCTATCTTGCTTACCGCTCTACAGTGAGAGGGTTGTGTACTTCTTTTCAACTTCAAGGGCGCATTCAACTCATCTCTATTGGGTATTTGATATAACTCAGGTGCTTTACTCACTTCTAAACATACCAGTCCGGCTCTGGTCACAAACATGACACATAATAGGATTTCAGAACCCGTAACTCAAAAAAGTCATGTATCATGACTTTAGGGGCAGTCTTACATTATGGGAGTATTGTTGTAGTGCAATATATATAAAATCCAGGCTGTGGTGGGTCTTTACATACTGGGGTTGGCGGTGTAAGGTACAAGTACATATTATACAACACATAAACTATAAAAATACATGCAAGTAAAAACATATGGGACATCAAGGCCATTCCTGCGCAGTAAAATGATGATGTAATGTTTAAACCCAACATAAAACCATAAGGGAATAAAAATAAAAGAGAAATATAAGTTATTGGTACCAATTATTAACTAGCTATCAACTGACAATGTGTATTGGGTCGGAATTCACTCAACACTGTTAAGCATACAAAAGGCATAGAATACAGAGTGGTGAAGCAATTTATCAGACTCTGTACTGGGGAAAACAGGTAGCATTATGAAACTGGCTGGAGGCAGAAACAGACAGAGGACACAGAAGCAGGTTTCAAGTTAGTGCTGAGACTGCAGCATTGCGTACGTGTAGTGCTTAGATAGAGGAACAGCTGTGAAGCACGCGTAACACTGGCCTAGCCAGGAGTGTTGCATTGTAACTAACCAGTTGCAAAATGTAGTCCATAAAAATTAGTAAGATTATAGCAGATTTAGTGATTGCTGGGAATAGTATTGACCAATGAAATGATAAAGAAGGGTTGAATAGTCTGTGAGGAGCACATAATAGTGAAGCCATCTATGAATTTGGAAAAAGAGTAGGTAGTCGGTTATCAAGGTATGTGAGACTAAATGGAGGGTGGGAGGGTGATACTATTTTTCAGGGGAGGTTTGTAACCACAAAGCGCCACCAAACCAAATGTTGATGTACTGGAAGGCACCCCTTTAACGGCGTGATTCATTATTGTTTTGTGTTTCCGCTTCACGATCCATCAGCTGGAGGTCGTTTGTTTCTAAACTTCCCTTGGAGGTATAGCCTGATTAGGAGATATGTTAGAGGCTTAGGAATGCAAATAAATTTATGGGTTGAAGTTACTCAGGCAGTGAGGTGGAAGGATGGAAGAAGTTACGTTTAAAATAGGTATTGCTTAAAAAAAGGTGGTGCCTTTCTGTGCTACGCATTGATAGCGAAGATGGTTCTAGTTTGTGTATCGTAATCTAACGGCGGAAGAAAGATCAGCAGATGGTGAACAGATAGACGGTCAGGAGGGGAAAGGGGGGCCTCGGGCGGCGACAGCTGTGCGTGGCTAGTGAGTCGCTGTGCGTCGGTGGAGGGGCGCGGAGGTACTGCAGTGTCAGATATGTGTCTCCGCCCTTCTACACAATGTCCGCCATGTGTGCAGCTCCCTGGTTGACAGCACCAGCTGATTTTGACAGGCAGAGTGCACTAGTTCACAATTTTGTAGTAGCAATGTTCAAATGAGAGAGTTACTCAATAAAATAATGCCCTTATTTGGAATTAACTGTACTAGTACTGAGAGTAGAGCTGCTGTCCAACCACTAGGCATGTCATAACACATAAATAACATAATCAAAGTAAAATCAATAAAACACTGGTTAGACCTAAGAATTAATTAAGCGAGGCCAGCATTGCAGAACAGGGTGGGCGGGCAAAACTCTGACAGTCTCTTTCAGAGGGGGCTGCTTGGGGACATTTTAGTTATTATAGTAGGGGTAAAATGTTCACTTGCAAAGAGAAAGATAAAAAATAATAAAGAGGTTGCCTGAATCTTGTTACTTTTTCTTTTGATTGATCGAAATGGGAATCTCTTAAGCACAAAATAGCACCTTAGTTTCTAATCTCTAGACTAAAGGCTTAATTCCTCTAGATTTTTTTCTCCCCAGTAGCACCAATATTATAAGCATGCATTTTTTCTGAAGCCACAAAATTACTCCATTATTTTTCCATTACATTCATCTTTCAATTTGCCTAATGCATTTTATTTAGTTGAGGAATGTAAATATTATCTTTTGGATAAGCACTTGTTTCAAATTTATCAAACATTTTATTCATATCTTCATAAAAATCTTGCATTTGTATATTATAAATGTAATAGTCAATATCTTGATTTTAGTTTTATTCGTGTTAATTGCAAAATGATTATCATTAAATTGTTGTATATAGTAAAATATTCACTCCTAAGAATAGCAAAATGGATAAGTGGAAAGTATTCAGATCTTATCAGAGAGACAGTTTAGAAACTGCTGCTGAACGAGAGGCCTGTGAAATATTTGTCTGATATGCTTGAAGCTGCTATGCAAAGCTTGTTCTGCTAACAAGGAGTTTACCCTGGAGCACCATGAGATTTGTAGAAAGCACAACCGCCAGATCCTTGGACGGCACAGGCACTAGCACAAGGGGAACACTTACAGAAGACATTGGGCAATATCACATGCTAGCAGCAAGACATGAAGTGTTAGCTTCATTACGCTCACGAATGAAACAGCTCTCATGGAAAATTCCAGAAGAGTGGTGTCAAGTGCAACCACCCCTTATAAACAGGTGACCCACCAACTGGAGGAGGAGTGCATTTGGGTAGACATCAGGGACACTACCTCTGTGTTGGTCAGTATCAGGAGTAGCAGTTGTCATAATCCATAGAAGAAAGTACTTAGTAAAACTCCACTCACCTCTCCGCAGCAGTCAGGATGTTAACGTCACATACTTATG
Organism: Schistocerca serialis cubense; assembly: GCF_023864345.2. Taxonomy (NCBI): domain Eukaryota; kingdom Metazoa; phylum Arthropoda; class Insecta; order Orthoptera; family Acrididae; genus Schistocerca; species Schistocerca serialis. The sequence continues at coordinate 825,856,480 of NC_064640.1, forward strand.
ATACTGGAACAAAGTAATGTTATATAGTTATGGAATGTGCCAAGGGGGTACTTCCAAGAAAAGTAGCTACTTGTCTATGAGTAAATGACTTGCATCTGCTAAATGATCAGATTACTACGGAGTCCCACACTCTGCACTAGTCAATAGTCTACTTTTCAGCTGAGGTAGGGCCTAAAAATGGCGGCCCACAAGCAGTGCCTCATCGGAATCACCAACTGACGTAAGATCCCCTGTCTTTTGCAGCGAGTGTTGCTCTTACTCCCTCTCAGGACAAGATGAGATGCAAAAATTTTGGTGTCAGATGTGTGGAGACTAGTTAATTGATCAATAATAGAGGCAATTCAGAATGGAGGAATAGGTATAACAGGAGTGCCGCAACACTCCATCACAGAATCGATAGCGATGTCGCCGAGCATCCCTGAACCACAGGGGTGTCGCAGCATGCCAGCGCAGCTGTGAGAGGGCACTGAACTGCGCTGCTGCCGGGGTATCGCTTCACGCCGGCACGATCACATGACTGAGCAGGCGGCTAGCCACAGCAGAGGACACACATCGCGCCAGCAACGTGATCACTGAGTCCATCCCACCAACCGCAATTGACAAGGTTAGTGACAGTGGAAGACATTGCTTATCCCAGTAGCACAACTGGCAGGGAAGTGACAGATGAAAATTATCTTGATAGTGCTTCAGCAACTGAGAGGGGTCAGGAGTACCTAAGGTACAGTGAAGCAGCTAAATTAGTTCTGAGAAAATTTGATGGAGATAGGGACCAATTATCTGAATTTATAGACAACTGCAATAATGCCTATATTTTAAAAGAACCTAATAGTAGGACAGTATTCTCAAAACATATCATTGGACAGATAACTGGGTCTGCCTGCAGTAAACTCTTAGTAAGAGATCACATAGAAACTTGGTCCAAAGTGAGGGCTGTGTTATTAGAGAATTATGAGAATAAACATACTATCGATTTCTTTGCATGTCAAATGTTTAACAGTCGGCAACAGAAAGAAGAAGGTGTGGTTCAGTGGGGTTCTCACGTGGACACAATGTAATTCCATTTCAGGAAGACAGCACAACGAGTATTGAAGGACGAGGAATGGTAGGCAGTAACAATGTAATTGGGAAACTAGGCAAGGCAGTCTTTGTTCCAGGATTTTATGATGACAAGAAAAAGACAGTAATAAGGCTCAAGGGAAGAAGTTGACTGTATCGGAGGCCACTGATTGGAAGAATGCACTATTCTGTCTGACAAGAAGAAGCACCAGGTGGTAGGCATGCCCTGGCTAGAATGAAAAGTAGCTGCTAAATGTCTCAACTGCAGCAGGACTGGACATATAGCGTGAGACTGTAGACAGAAGCATACTGTTCATAAGGCAGATACAGTAAAAGAAGCTCCACAAAGACCTGACCACAGTAGGCTGCCAGTTAAAGAGATAGATGTTTAAGAATTCAAGTGAAATGAGTCATGATCCCATTGTCCTGCACTGGCACGACGTCCACAGTGTAATGTAATGGGGCACTCTGCACTGTACCTCAAGGCAAAGCCTGTGGAATCCTTCATGTGTCACCAGTTCAGACATTTTGCCTGGGAATGAGAAGAGAGTAAGTGGGCAAATATACATAGAAGGAACAAGCCAGAAACGCAAAACAGGCATAATGCAGCAGTCTCATTATGCTGCGTCAGGGATAGTATGAACCACTGACTGCACCGGAAAGAGTGATTATGTGTGTTTGCAAAGTAGGGATGTAAATGGAACAGAAACAACGGTATTAATTGATAGCCGTGCTCATGTGAATCTCATAAAGGCGAAGGTCTTGGAAGAGCATGTACAATGGGACACCAGAATGGCAGTTATAAAAAGTATTCCGAACGAACAAATCCAAACAGAAGGGCAAGTATCTATACGGCTCCAGACAAAGACAGGGGCCAAATGGATCTCTCAATTGCAAGTAGTAGGCGCTCAGATCGATTTACTGTTTGACGGACTGTTGGGGCGAGAATTTCTGGAAAAAGAACAAGATCATACTAAATTATGCACACTGCAAAATGTGGATACATGGAGAACGAATCGCATTAAGGGAAGCCAGGGAAGATGTGAATATAGGTCAAATTACAGTGCAAACTAACAAGAACCAGGGGGCCAAACAACCAAACTGTTCAGCGGTAACGAAAACGAGTTGTAATGAAAGTATGGCAATGTCTTTCAAAGGAAAGGCAAGTCATAGGAGACACACAGAACCCGAAGCAGTAGCAATGCAGCTGGCAACAGGTAACACCGCGCCACGAGTCTTAGTTACGAGCAAGCAAGTGAGTCCCGTAACTGAACAAACACAGAAGTTACTATCACTTGCCGTCTTGTGTGAGCTGAGAACAGGGAGCTGCCAATGAACTATGTGTTCCAGAAGCAACGAGAAATTATCCAAACAGGAGCCGAGCACTAATGGTCCTGGAGTAACCGGAATCAACCCGAAATATTAGTAGTCAACAAAGCATGGGAAGAAAATATTCTATAGTCCGGGTGACACACCGTCTAGGCTCATTGGTAAAAATTCCATGACAAGAAATTAGACCAGTGGTCTACATACCGGAAGCACCAGCAACAGTCAAGGACAGGATGTGTATCACAAGTATAGTGAACACCAGAGAACAGGATGTATGGTTTCCCACACCTGAAGTGTTTGCAGAGAAGGTTCCATCTCTGAGTGGTTATAAAGTCTGACACACCGTGCCCACACGGAAAGAGGAAGTAAAATCATAGCAGAATTTGCTAAAAGAAAATGTGTGCACCATGCATTTGAATGGCGAAGAATCAGGGGCAACAAAAGAGTTACGTGTCGCTTACAACGATGTATTCCACTTACCAGGAGACATGCTCATGCACATCACACTGGTAACACACAAGATCCCACTAATCCCAGAAGCGGAAGGAACCATAATAGAGGGGATATTAGCCAAGGCCATAATATCGGTGAGCATCATTGCTTGGAATTTTGCTCTCATCGTTTTACCAAAAAAACCACATGTGGGCAGCAAACAGAATTGTGGGTAGTGGCAGGTCACAGGACACTAAATGATATATCAAGATTTATGGTATATCCATTACCCAGAATAGATTAGATACTCAGCAGCATAGGAAAGGTGAAGTACTTCTCCATGTCAGACCTTGCCAAAGGATACTATCAAGTACTGATAGACAATAAAGACCGGGAGAAGACTGTGTTCAGTACACCATCAGACCATTATGAACATGATGGTGATGGGCTTGAAGACGGCTCCATCTATGTTTCAGTGACTGATGAACACAGTGGTGATAGATGTACAAGGAAACAAGGTACACTATGTGATCAAAAGTATCCGGACACCCCAGAAACAACCATTTTTCATATTAGGTGCATTATGCTGCCACCTACTGCCAGGTACTCCATATCAGCAACCTCAGTAGTCATTAGATGTTGTGAGACAGCAAAATGGGGTGCTCCACAGAACTCATGGACTTTGAACGTGGTCAGGTGATTAGTTGTCACTTATGTCATACATCTGTACGCGAGATTTCCACACTCCTAAACATTCCTAGATCCACTGTTTCTGATGTGATAGCGAAGTGGAAACATGAAGGGACATGTACAACACAAAAGTGTACAGCCCGACCTTGTCTTTTGACTGACAGAGACTGCTGATAGTTGAAGAGGATTGTAATGTATAATAGGCAGATATCTATCCAGACCATCACATAGGAATTCCAAACTGCATCCGGATCCACTGCAAGTACTATGACAGTTAGGCCAGAGGTGAGAAAACTTGGATTTCATGGTTGAGTGGCTGCTCATAAGCCACACATCACGCTGGTAGATATCAAACGACACCTAGCTTGGTGTACGGAGTGAAAACATTGGACAATTTAACGGTGGGAAAACATTGTGTGGAATGATGAATCATGGTACACAATGTGGCGATCCAATGGCAGGGTATGGGTATGGCGAATGCCCAGCAAACATCATCTGCCAGAGTGTCTAGTTCCAACAGTAAAGTTCGGAGGTGGTGCTGTTATGGTGTGGTCGTGTTCTTCATAGAGGGGGATTGCAGCCTTTGTTTTGCATGGCACTATCGCAGCACAGGCCTACAATGATGTTTTAAGCACCTTCTTGCTTCCCACTGTTGAGGAGCAATTCGAGGATGGTGATTGCATCTTTCAGCATGATCGAGCATTTGTTTATAATGCACAGCCTGTGGAGTGGTTACATGACAATAATAACCCTGTAGAGGCCTGGCCTAAACAGAGGCCTCACCTGAATCCAATAGAACACCTTTTGGATGTTTTGGCACCAACTTCTTTCCAGGTCTCACTGACCGACATCAGCACCTCTCCTTAGTGCAGCACTCTATGAAGAATGAGCTGCCATTCCCCAAGAAACCTTCCAGTACCTGATTGAAAGTAACCGGAATCGCCAAATGAGGTAAGTTACTCTGTCTTGCGCAGTGAGTGTCGGTCTTACTCCCTCTCGTTACATGACAAAATATTGTTCTCCCTGTGAAATTCAGTTTTCTTAAAAGTTCTTCACACTTTTGCATCAGTAATTAATTTTATATCCATCCTGTTTCTAATATTTTCAATGATTTTCCAGATATTGACTTATTCATGAAGACGAAAAAATTGTTATCTTTTTAGTATCATTTGTTGCTTTATTTCTCATTTCTGTATTGAGGTATACCATCTCTGATACCTTTTTCAAACCATTAGTATCATGTCATAATCAGCTAACAATTGCATATAACTTTTGTCATTTTAAACTCGAATTCCAACCTAAACCTAACGCTGTAAAACATCAAGATGGGTTTAAATCATAAGTTTTATAAAAAGTTCCATAAAATTTTCAAAACTCTATAGACAAAAACAATACAATAGTTTTAGTATATATGTCATGATATTCAGCAAGATTTTTTGTATTAAATTTTTCCCAAATTAATTCTGCAAATTCGTAATCTTCATCAGTAATAACACATTCATTTAACTTATAATGGAATGTTTGTTTTCATGGAAGAAGTCTTTCTTTAAAGTTTTTGAACTATCCATACAGTCATGAGTATAAACACCATTTTAATTACAAAATTTAGTAGATCTTTTGTAAAGGTTTTGTAACTTCTTTCACCTGATCCTTTCTTAAATTTGATGATAATATATCAGTTGAAGTAGCCTTAAATTTGAATATATGAACAACCTCATTTTCAAATTTGCTCTTTTTTTTATCAAAACTAATGTATCTATCTTCATTGTTATGTATCAAATCTACTTCTTTTTCCTCACAACTGAGTTCCTTTATGGACAAGTCAGTATCATATCCCAAGAGGTTATGTAAATAAGCTGGTGCAAAACATGGATGTTTCTGTTGTTAATTACAGTTATTAGATACCAGCTTTATGTACTTTCCAATTAAATGATGATGAGGATGTACTTTTTGCTTTATTGTGAATAGTGACTTCTACATAATGAACATATTTTTTAAATTTTTTATGTCTTGATTGTTCTTGAAATGCTAACGATTTCATTTCTTCAATTTCAGAATATGAACTTCCAATTTATTCAACTTCTTTTTACTTACATTTGATAAATTTTTATGACAGTTTGGCCCTCTCTATGTACTCATATTATATCAATTCATATGTTTAATGTAATAACAGAAACCTATTGGTTCACGTTTTTGATATTTGACCGTATATGACTTTTCTAGATCAGGCTCACAGTTATCCATTTTTAAAAAGTAAACTTCCAAAATCAGAAACTTTCATTGTATATTGATAATTTTTAAAACTTATATATGACTTTTTCTCTGGTAATTCCACTTTTAGAGGTATATTTACTAAACAGTTTGAAATATGAATACCTAAATTTTGTTTATTGTTAAAATGTAAAGAACACATATCACAAATAAATTTCATTTATTTATGTTTTGAGATATGATCAATAATGAGTTCAACATTTTTATATTTTGTAACTGCCTCTACATTTTTATCTACAGGATATAATACTGGTTTTATTGGCAACAAAAAATATTTTTGATCATAATTTTGAACATAAACAGAAGCCTTTTTATATTTTTCTGGTAATTCAATGTAAGTTGAACCTCTTAATTCAATATATTTATTAATCGCTAACTGTAATTCAATAACATGATCCAGACTCCAACCAGATCCTTGAATTTGAAATTCAGACATTCATCATGTAAATTCTTTTTTCCAATTTCATAACATTTAATCAAATCTCTTTCATTCATTGTTCTATAATTATGTGTAGCAATTTAATATCCATTGTCTCTTCAGAATCTGATTATTTCATCATATAATGACAAAAATTACAAAATTGACTTTCGAACCATTATGTAATTTTAAATTTTCCATCACTGTTTCCATAATTTCTCATTTTGATACATTAAAAAAATTTGGACCAAGCATGTTTGGATTGTTCTCTAAATTTATAATATATAACCTGTTTCCAAATGCTTTATTAACTAGATGTTAATTAACTGTTTCTTTATTTTTTGTTTCTCTAATAAATTAGCAGAAAATGGAAATATTTCTTTCAAATGTTTATTTTCATCATTCTTAACAAATTATCATCATTTCAAGTTCAAACTCAGGCAAATGTTTTGACATAATTAACTTCATATTAACATAATTAATAATAAATGCAATTGAAATTTTTTTGCTGAAATTACTGTACCTAGTAAATTAACAATTTTACAATAATCATGAACATTAATTATACTCATCCGTCACAATTTTGTCTCCGTTTATAAGAAAAATAAGTTTAATAAAGTACATGAAAATTAATTATGACAGAAAATTAAGTTAAAATGTATAAATTAGGGCAAAGTTAGAAAAATTAAAAAAATACAAAAAAAGAATCAAGAAATTATTAAAACTTAAATGAATGTATGATAAATTTAGAGAGTTCAAATTGAAGATAAATTTAACTGTGTTGAAGATAGTTGCAGTTTATTTAAAGTTAAGAAAATGAACTGAGTTCAAGATAAAGACAGATTTTTAGTCAGGTTTAAGAAGATTTTTTTATCGACAGAATTTTTGTTTCCGACAAATTATTCTGTACATTTTTTACATTTGCCTCAATTTTTATCTTTGGATGACATTTTGATAAAAACAACTTCAATCTTTAATTATTTTACAATTAATACATTTTACATCCAGTTTGTTTTCATCATTTTCATTGTATTTCAACAACAGTAATATTTTCAAATATATCTTTGAATGTTCATCACTTTAATTTCGTTTTAAATTATTCTTATAAAAATATGTAGAATTGTTTTTTTCTCATACACAAACAATAAATACTTGAAAAAGAGATGAAAATGCACTATAAAAGAGTAAATATATTCAGAAAAATGGTTAAAATGCACTAAAACAATGGCGATTGTTATTCGTTCATGCCGATTTCACGTTTTTTGTTACCAAAATCTGACATTAGTCAAATTCGTTTTTTTTAATGAATTTTTAGATCTTTTTCATGAAATTTACCTGAAATTTGGTGAGGTTTTCAAAATTTGTGATGAAAGAGCCAAAATAGACCAGAAACCCCAAACGTATCTACTGATAAACGTTCACAAGTGTTTACTAAATGTATTGGAAGTCATTTTTCTTATAAACATAGCTTTCTACTACAGCATCTTTCCCCCAGATTTCATTAATCCTTTTCTCTGTACTAATACTGTCTTCTTTGTGGCACGGAGGGGATTGGGGGGGGGGGGGGGTGTCATCTCACAGCACAGAACTGCTGTGCACCTGGTAGCAGGATACACCATGGCAGTTATGATTTCAGGAAGCTCCTTTTCCAGCACTGCTCGACAAGTATGAAGGCTTAGCCACATCAATGTGTATAAATATCTGCCATGTTGTGGACACGGGTTCAATTCCTTGTACTAGCAAGAATTTCTCCTCAGTAGGGGAACTGGTATGGGGTATACTCTGCCTTGTGATGCCAATTCCTCAATGGGAATTTAGGACTATAAGGTCTGGAAAGTCAGAAAACCAGCAGGGAGAGCAGTTCTGCTGAATGCATGATTGTCTGTACTGCATCCGCATGACACTGCATTACAGAGACTGTTACAGAAGCTGGTCAATTTCCATTGGCTCCCAGGGCTTGGATGATGAGCTGTTTTTTATCATGCTCTTGGCATCCAGCAAAAAAGTATTTGATAGTTTACTAATTCAGAATAAGAGAGTCAGAGTAACAACAAGGGCTGATAATATTATAAAGTGAATGATTTTGTTCATTAATATGAAATCAATCTATACATTTTGGCAGTGTTAACTACATATGTCCTGAATTACCTAACATAATTTTAGTAATTCAAATACAAGAGTACAGTGGCAGATCATGTACAGCTCTACTCTCACCATAGAAAATATTAGCAAGACCTAACAACAGCACGGTTCATATGACAACTGAAATAGTGCCTAAAACACATTTTCTTAATACAAAGTATGACAAAACAAGTGTTAAAGAAAATGCTGCGCAGTTTCTCGTTAGGAACTCCACTCTATTCATTACAAGAATTCCAAGAAATGCCCAATAGAACATAACCACATCAAACTATTCACATAAAATTCTGCATTAAAAAGAATTAATATTTCAAGCATTTAGATGAAATCATACTTATTCCAAATGACTAATCTGTAATCTGAATAGTTGGAAAAAAGTATCAGTTATCACATTACTGTCTTCTTAAATGTTCTGAGAGTAACAACAAAGGCATATAACAGAACATACTGTAAGTTTCCATTCACTATATTGAGTTGGAAACCCGAAGGAACCTACTGTTCTTCTCGTACTGCGGCCATATGTTCAGAGAGAATTATACAGAGGGAACAAAATTTGATTAAGTAGAGTTTGGGCAGAAGTATAGTTCACCCAGGTGTTCCTTTTGTAAGACAAGCAGCAAGAGTACTTCATTTAAATCTTACTCTGGCATGCACAGTGACAGGGTTACATGTTACGAGTGTTGTGTCTAGAAATCCTGCATACTCGGTTCGGTAGACAAACAATCAAACAACTCATATCAATGAGTGTTATTTACAACAAGACAAGTACAAATACTTAACTTTGATCTGAGAATTCTTGTAGTGACTGCTGATCTCTAACTGAGCTACACAGGGTTTGCTGATGAAGAGGCTACAATGCGATGGCTAACAAAGTGGCTAATATTGAAGCTGCTGTCAATGTAGTTGCCATCAGTCGAGTGCAGCGCTTATGTTGTCTTCACCTAGGGGCCGCTGCTGTCACATTGTCGTCCTGGATGGAGGTCAGTCAGCATGCAATTGGCTGACCTCTCCTCACAGCCTTCTCTTCTCTGTCGTTTCCGACTGGCATGCTATCACTGTCTTTATCTCATAACAATGATCATCTTCTTTAAATGTAGAATGGCTTATTTTCATCTCATCTAGTGCACATATAACAGTGAATCACAGTTATAACAGTGAATCACAGTGCCATGCAGATAATGAATTGTACCAATTATGCAGTGAGATGCACAACAGAGCTGGATACGTTACTGGTGACAATGCTGTGACTAATTGAGTAGTATGGAATTGTAAACAGTTCCTCCTACTCCACAGAAATATACAAGACATTATAGCACACATACAAACTGTGGCTTCTCTTTGACTGGGAAAGCGTATAGTGACACAGACACATTGACATAATATAACTAATTACTTGCATAATGATCAAATTAACAATCACTAAGAGAGATGCTCAAAATTGCTCTGTATTATCTTATTAATCACTTTGCAGGATTACTAATGTCTGAAAGACTATAAACTAAAGTAACTTTGCGGAGCCCTCAGCTACCCACAGCAAAGCATGATGAGGAAAGTCTCACAGCATCAGAATTTCTAGTAATCAAAGCTGCATTCATCACTATTTCTGAAAAAAATGGTCATTTGAAAAGAGCTAATATATTATTCATTGAGTATAACACAATACTGAACTCATATTCAGCAGAGGGGACAAATTCTAAGACCAGCCTTCACAGTTCATGGTAACATGGTTTTCCACTCAGCACTCTGCAGGGTACAGTATGGAATGTGGGATATGGTACACAGTATCATTACAATTCTCTTCTGCACTTATGTGTGTTAATTATACACAGAGTTACCAGTTGTTCCTTGTAGCTTTACAAGGATTCACTAATGTTGGTAAATTCGGTGTAGCATTTCTTACACATTACTGATTGTATGTGTGTGTGTGTGTGTGTGTGTGTGTGTGTGTGTGTGTGTGTCAGTCTGTGATTTGCAGGGGGGAGGGGTTGGGGGGGATTTCCCCCCCTCTGCATCAGACCATCCCCTCCTCTGGTTTTAGTTTATGCATCCCAACCTGGGATGTTTGTTTCCCACGCACTGTAGTAAAACTTTACATATAATTTAAATTTGTGGAGCCGAACACTGAAAGTTTTTAATAAGTCTTACTATAAATACTATTAATATGTTTCAGTTTTCTATCATCAGAATAAGTACAGCATTTCACAAATTTGCCTCTACTTTTTGAATTCCCCTTGTATACCTGTATGTAGATGATTTTGTAAATAAGCTTTATCTATAATGTACTTTTAAAGAAATAACAAGGGATGGCTTTTCTGATAGTGCATACGCGTGAATAGTGAGTTTCGGCATTAACATCTGTTTATAAATAGCTGTTGAACCATGCGTAATGCCATAGTCCAAGCTAGTAAAAAATATAATTCTACTAACCCCCCCCCTCCCCCCCACTGGTAAAAGCATAAATCGCAGCCTGGTGTGTGTGTGTCAGGGGAGGGTGGGCTGTTCATTGTATATTATGATATCCTCTCATAGAAAAGAATTAGCAATCTTAACAGTATGATGAACTCACCTTGCTTTTACCATTCCTTATCAGAGCCTGTGAAGAAAATGTATATTATACACAGTTCTCTTTTAAATTTTACAAGGGAATGACGGGTAACAACAAGTGAAGAAGATATGAGTAGCTGAAGGAATGTTATTTTGATTGCAATGTAAACCTTAATCAGCTTCCTGACAAAGAAGCCATAGAGAAATTTCAGAAGCACATGTTGAACAACTATATATCACATAATTATATTTAGGAGTTACAATTTGAAATGTTGAGTGTTCTGATTATAGCAAACACTACTACTCCACCCAGTGATACAATAATCATTATTCAATGAATTGACATTGTCGTTATGAAAAACTCATTTATTTAATTAATACATTTTTGTTACATAGGTTTAAACTGGCTTTCAACACATATTGAAAAGAAATGATGTCAAGGGGAATCTCTTTTCCACGGAACTGATTTGTCTGTACTGGTCCACCAGTAATTGCAGATAGGTTCCTGTGTACCTGAAACAATATTGGAGCTTTCTCATACACAAAGCAGTGGTTCTATATTTTATTTTTAAAAACACATTGTATACACAGTATCTGTAATACGTGCCAGTTAGAAATTTGGATGTATCAAAGAGGCACTTAAAATTCCAATCCACACATTAAATTTAAACTACTATCGGTATCTAGTGTTACTGTAACATGCGGATTTTATCTATCCACAAGAATGAGTTTTGAAAATTTGCTGCTTTGTACCTTTAGAAATTTTCCTTCTCTGTAATCAAGAGTATATAAACAATGGATTTGTAGTCTGTGTAGCACACCTTTGGCAAACATTCTCCTATTGTCTAGTAGCTGCAGATCCAAGTGAGACAATATCATAAGATCATGAAATCCCCCACCCCCCCCCTCAACAACAAATAGTTTGGTAAAAGCATTTATATTTTTAAATACACTAATTTCTAAATTTCTCAGTGAATTTCAGGGAAGACAGTAGAATGACAACCAAGCACCATGAAAATGACAAATAAGCCTACCGAATAACAAGCTACATTTAACACAGGCTGCTCTTTTGTTGCTAGCCTATAGAGATGGGATGGGTGTCTGACCAGATGCAGAAAACATTCCAGCTGGATGTTGTTGTGTGGTCTTCAGTCCTGAGACTGGTTTGAAGCAGCTCTCCATGCTACTCTATCCTGTGCAAGCTTCTTCATCTCCCAGTACATACTGCAACCTACATCCTTCTGAATCTGCTTAGTGTACTCATCTCTTGGTCTCCCTCTACGATTTTTACCCTCCACGCTGCCCTCCAATATTAAATTGGTGATCCTTTGATGCCTCAGAACATGTTCTACCAACCGATCCCTTTTTCTAGTCAAGTTGTGCCACAAACTCCTCTTCTCCCCAATTCGATTCAATACCTCCTCATTAGTTATGTGATCTATCCATCTAATCTTCAGCATTCCTCTGTAGCACTATATTTCGAAAGCTTCTATTCTCTTCTTGTCTAAACTATTTATCGTCCATGTTTCACTTCCATACATGGCTACACTCCATACAAATACTTTCAGAAACGACTTCCTGACACTTAAATCTACACTCGATGTTAACAAATTTCTCTTCTTCAAAACGCTTTCCTTGCCATTGCCAGTCTACATTTTATATCCCCTCTACTTTGACCATTATCAGTTATTTTGCTTTCCAAATAGCAAAGCTTCTTTACTACTTTAAGTGTCTCATTTCCCAATCTAATTCCCTCAGCATCACCCAACTTAATTTGACTACATTCCATTATCCTTGTTTTGCTTTTGTTGATGTTCATCTTATATCCTCCTTTCAAGACACTGTCCATTCCGTTCAACTGCTCTTCCAACTCCTTTGCTGTCTCTGACAGAATTACAATGTCATCAGTGAACCTCAAAGTTTTTATTTCTTCTCCATCGATTTTAATACCTACTCCGAATTTTTCTTATGTTTCTTTTACTGCTTGCTCAATATACAGATTGAACAACATCGGGGAGAGGCTACAACCCTGTCTCACTCCCTTTCCAACCACTGCTTCCCTTTCATGTCCCTCGACTCTTATAACTGCCATCTGGTTTCTGTACAAATTGTAAATGGCCTTTCGCTCCCTGTATTTTACACCTGCCACCTTCAGGATTTGAAAGAGAGTATTCCAGTCAACATTGTCAAAAGCTTTCTCTAAGTCTACAAATGCTAGGAACGTAGGTTTGCCCTTCCTTAATCTAGCTTCTAAGATAAGTCGTAGGGTCAGTATTGCCTCACGTGTTCCCATATTTCTACGGAATCCAAACTGATCTTCCCCTAGGTTGGCTTCTACTAGTTTTTTCATTCGTCTGTAAAGAATTTGCATTAGTATTTTGCAGCTGTGACTTATTAAACTGATAGTTCGGTAATTTTCACATCTGTCAACGCCTGCTTGCTTTGGGATTGGAATTATTATATTCTTCTTGAAGTCCGAGGGTATTTCGCCTGTCTCATACATTTTGCTCACCAGATCGTAGAGTTTTGTCAGGACCGGCTCTCCTAAGGCTGTCAGTAATTCTAATGGAATGTTGTCTACTCCCGGGGCCTTGTTTCGACTTAGGTCTTTCAGTGCTCTATCAAATTCTTCACGCAGTGTGATATCTCCCATTTCATCCTCATCTACATCCTCTTCCATTTCTATAACATTGCCCTCAAGTACATCGCCCTTGTATAGACCCTCTATATACTCCTTCCACCTTTCTGCTTTCCCTTCTTTGCTTAGAACTGGGTTTCCATCTGAGCTCTTGATATTCATACAAATGATTCTCTTTTCTCCAAAGGTCTCTTTAATTTTCCTGTAGGCAGTATCTATCTTACCCCTAGTGAGATAAGCTTCTACATCCTTACATTTGTCCTCTTGCCATCCCTGCTAAGCCATTTTGCACTTCCTGTCGATCTCATTTTTGAGACGTTTGTATTCCTTTTTGTTTGTTTGATTTACTGCATTTTTTATTTTCTCCTTTTTATCAATTAAATTCAATATTTCTTCTGTCACCCAAGGATTTCTACTAGCCCTCGTCTTTTTACCTACTTGATCCTCTGCTGCCTTCACTACTTCATCCTTCAAAGCTACCCATTCTTCTTCTACTGTATTTCTTTCCCCCATTCTTGTCAATTGTTCCCTTATGCTCTCCCTGAAACTCTGTACAACCCCTGATTTAGTCAGTTTATCCAGGTCCCATCTCCTTAGATTCCCACCTTTTTGCAGTTTCTTCAGTTTTAATCTACAGTTTATAACCAATAGATTGTGGTCAGAGTCCACATCTGCCCCTGGAAATACCTCACAATTTAAAACCTGGTTCCTAAATCTCTGTCTTACCATTACATAATCTATCAGAAACCTGTCAGTATCTCCAGGCTTCTTCCATGTATACAACCTTCTTTTATGATTCTTGAACCAAGTGTTAGCTATGATTAAGTTGTGCTCTGTGCGAAATTCCACCAGGCGGCTTCCTCTTTCATTTCTTAACCCCAATCCATATTCACCTACTCCGTTTCCTTCTCATCCTTTTCCTACTCTCGAATTCCAGTCACCCATGACTATTAAATTTTCGTCTCCCTTCACTATCTGAATAATTTCTTTTGTCTCATCATACATTTCTTCAATTTCTTCAGCATCTGCAGGGCTAGTAGGCATATAGATTTGTACTACTGTCGTAGGCGTGGGCTTCATGTCTATCTTGGCCACAACAATGCGTTCGCTGTGCTGTTTGTAGTAGCTTACCCGCATTCCTATTGCTTTATTCAATATTAAACCTACTCCTGCATTACCCCTATTTGATTTTGTATTTATAACCCTGTATTCACCTGACCAAAAGTCTTGTTCCTCCTGCCACCGAACTTCATTAATTTCCACTATATCCAACTTTAATCTATCCATTTCCCTTTTTAAATTTTCTAACCTACCTGCCGATTAAGGGATCTGACATTCCACGTTCCGATCCATAGAATGCCAGTTTTCTTTCTCCTGATAACGATGTCCTCCTGAGTAGTCCCCGCCTGGAGATCCGAATGGGGGACTATTTTACCTCCAGAATATTTTACCCAAGAGGATGCCATCATCATTTATCCATACAGTAAAGCTGCATGTCCTCGAGAAAAAATTATGACCGTAGTTTCCCCTTGCTTTCAGCCGTTCGCAGTACCAGCACAGCAAGACCGTTTTGGTTAGTGTCACAAGGCCAGATCAGTCAGTCATCCAGACTGTTGTCCCTGCAACTACTGAAAAGGCTGCTGCCCCTCTTCAGGAACCATATGTTTGTCTAGCATCTCAACAGATACCCCTCCGTTGTGGTTGCACCTATGGTACGGCTATCTGTATCACTGGGGCACGCAAGGCTCCCCACCAATGGCAAGGTCTATGGTTCATGGGGCGAGGTCCAGCTGGATAAAGAGGCCCATTCACTAAGTGACTGTAAATGGTGCCAACATCAAACCTGACATGGTTTGTTAGCACACAAGCAGAGCGAGCAAACTGTGGAGGAAAGTAAGGAAGGCAAGACAGAAAGGGAAAGGTGCTCCTCTGAGTGATAGATGAGAGGGAGGGCGTGGGGGGGGGGGGGGGGGGGGGGGGAGAGAGAAAGAGAGAGAGAGAGAACACACCGGTAACAAATGAAAGGAGCAGCATTCCAATTATTTACATGCCTGTATAGCTATTGTCTCCAGAGTTTTGTTCAAAGTCAAGGTAAAAAGTGAAATAATGTTAATGATGGGTGCAGGCTATAGTTCCATATAACATAAGCTGTCACACTGTCAAAGGTGTGAGATTTTGAAATAGTATCATCACTGGCATGTAGTGACTGCAATATTGACATTAATTAAAAAGGTACAAATGACTAGTTTCAATAATTAAAGCACCATCCTCTAACATAAAATACTTGACTATCATGACTCTGTTGATGTGAAATGTAATATCATAAGCATATTGTACCATAATTCACACTGCTTTGCTGCTGTCATTTGAAAGACATATATCTTCTCCAGGAAGCAATGTAATGCAACTTTCCTTTTCAGATCTACAAGCAGACATTCTATGGTCTACCGATGTTTTAAATTATACAGGATGTGTCAAAAAGAATCATCCGATTTATGTTATTTGAGATGTATGCATGAACAATGTACTGTTGAAAGGAGCAAATTCTCGAGTTTTACATGATTCCTGCTAGGTACCAGCAGGGTGCACCCTGTCTAGTTCTTGCAGAAATGGTGTCAGAACAACAGAAAGGGTTTCCTGTTCTATGTTTTATGCACTGCAGTTCAATAATAATGGTTCAGCATGACTTTTGTACTGGGATGGTGTGAATCCTCCTACAGTACACAGCATTAGATGATGGCATGAACAATTCCAAGGAACAGGTTGTTTGTGTAAAGGTAAATCGCTGGGCCATCCACAATTGTTTGAGACAGATGTCGAACACATCCCCCATAGTTTCAGCCCCCAATGTCCATCTAGCGTGTGTTGTGTTGATGTTTACACATGAAACTATACAAAATTCAGCAACTGAAAGCTCTTCTTGAAGGTAACACGGCCTTCACTTAATAATCAAGAACAGCAGTGTTTGCTTACAGTTGTCAGTGCTAACATACAGGCAACACTCTGTGAAATAACTGCAGAAATGTTTGTGGCATGTACAACAAACTTATCTGTTAGGACAGTGCAGTGAATTTTGGCACTAATGGATTATGGCAACAGACGACCAAAGCGAGTGCCTTTGCTAACAGCATGACATCCCTTGCAGTGCCTCTCCTTGGCTCGTGACCACATCTGATAATATAAAAACTATGACCTGGTCAGATGAGTCCTGGTTTAAGTTGGTAAGAGCTGATGGTAGGGTTTGAGTGTGGCACAGATCCTATGGAAGCCATGGATCCAAGTTCTCAATGAAGCACTGTGCAAGCTGGAGGCGACTCCACAATTATGTGTGCTGTGTTTACATGGAATGGACAGTGTCCTCTGGGACAGCTGAACTGATCATTCACTGTAAATGGTTATGTTTGGCTATTTGGAGGCCATTTTATGCCATTTGTGGCCGAATTTTTATGGGTAATAATGCACGATGTAATTGGGCCACAGTTGCTCACAACTGGTTGGAAGAACATTCTGGACAATTTGAGCAAATGGTTTTGCCACTCCAATGCCTCAACATTAATCCCATCAAATATTTATGGGACATCATCAAGAGGGCAGACCATGCATAAGGCCCTCCACTGGCAACATTATCATAATATGGATGGCTATAGAGGCAGCAAGGCTCAATATTTCTGCAGGGGACTTCCTACGACTTGTTGAGTTCAATGTTGTGTTGAGTTGCTGCACTAAACAGGGAAAATGGAGGTCCAACACAATATTAGGAGGTATCCCATGACTTTTGTCACCTTAGTGTAGTTAGCTTCTCATGGTATGGGCTCAGGAATATCTTTTTGAAACACTATGCAGCTGAAAGCATGAGACTAAAGGCGAACAATTGTTTTTAAAATAAAGAGATCTATTTCTACATCTATAATCTCACTCACCAAAATACTGTGAAGTACATACTAGAGGGTACTCCCATTATGCCCCATATTAGGTTCTCCTACCATTCCTTTCACATATGTGTCTGTCTGCTCTGTAATAAGTCTCATTTGGGCTATAGAGCCCCACAGGAACAATACACAGGCCCTGAACTATATCTCTACATTTTTCATTTAATACTGTTGCCTGAACCATGAGAAGTGGGCTTTTATAGGATAGTTGATGTCTACCTTCAGGCATCTGTCAGGTCAGGTTTTACAGCATTTCATTATGTAATTTTAGAAAGCATTATAAGGAGAATAGAACAGTAATCTTCATGGAGCACTTTAAAATTAAAATTAAAACAGTTTGGTCATAACTGAACATTTTCTAACAAATTTCAACCAGTTTCAGACAAATAGCAATCACCTTCAGATACAATAAGATAAGTACAAGGTATATTTCCTTCCATATTGGAATTGTACTTACCTATCAGTGTATATGGTCTGAAGATGGTCATTTTTTGGCTGAAATCAGTTGCAGTCTTTTAATCAATGTTCTATTGGGATCAAATCTGTTTTAACTTTAATTTTAAGAACTTTTTATGATTTCCTCTTGTAAGTCAAAAATACCTGTCCCAATACATGCTGTCCTTCTCTGTATACAGTCTGCATTCCCTCATATATGTGAGTGATCTCAGTTGTTACTCATTGAATTTGTTGTTATAGGATACTATGCTTTTGCATTTCTTATCTCTCTTTCTCTTTCCTTCCCCCACCCCCTCTCCTCCTAGAAAGCTGCTGTCTCAAGGTAAGCAGACTGCACAGAAGAAAATGACAATTAAGGGCCACACTGCACATACTGGTTCATTTGAAAAATAAGTCACCTAATTTTAATTTTCTTTCTTACTCTAAAAATTTATTAATTCATTTTTACCAAGGTGCAGATTCGAACCCAGATCAACTGCTCACTAGGCAGACATGCTACCACTTCACCATCTTGGCACAGTGAGATTACCCAACTGCATGGACAAACCTGCAAGCCTCCCTCCTCGATCCAAATTCCTGTTCACTCCTCAGCTAACTTGGCATTCCTAGTTTAGGGGGAATACTAAGTGGGCTGAGGCATGAAAGAGAATTGGGATTGAGGAGGGAGGCATGCCAGGGTTGGGTGAGTAATTGTGCAAAGCCACTGTACTAGTGTGGCATAGTGTTTAGTACATCTGCATAGTGAGGAGGAGATCCAGGTTCGAACCCTTTCCTCAGGAGAAGTTTTCATTTGTCACTTCGGTATGTATATGAATATCATAGATGTGATTCTGGTGTGAGGTGCTGGTGGTGGTAGTGGTCATGTGTGTATATGGTGTGTTTGCTTGTGGGAGTGTGGTTGTGTGTGTTTACTTTGATGAAGAAGGCTGTGGCCAAAAGCTGTAATGTGTTGTTGTGCCTGTCTGCAACTCAATGGGTCATCTTAACAGCAAGTAGCAATCAGTACTTTTCCTACAATTGTTGATATTCCAACCTGGAGTTTCATTGTTTGATAGATGTTTGAGAAGTGAAATGGTCTCTGGAACCACATAGTTTCATTAGATCAAAACTGTTACTTCTCTTACTACACATAATAACTGCCCCTAATCAAGGCAATGCATTTCTGTAAACTCTTCATTTTTACTGACTGTGTAAGAAAGATTAATAACTGAAAAGGTTATTTTTTGCACCCCATTCAGCTGAGATGCCGAGTCACAGATAGGCACAAGAAGAAGACTGTCAGGAAGTGAGCTTTCGGACAACTAGCCCTTTGTTGGAAATAGAAAACATACACACACACACACTTATGAAATTGCAACTCACACACACACACATGACCACAGTCTCTGGCTACTGAAGCCAGACGCTGGCAGAGGTTAGGGTCTGTGTGTGCATGCTGTCTGTTTCCATTGAAGGCCTAATCAGCTGAAAGCTCACTTTCAGACAGTCTCTTTGCTGTGCCTATCTGCGATTCAGCATCTCAACTATAAGGTGAGTACTGACTATCCTTTTCCTAATATTGTTACATTCCATCCTGGACATTCCACTGTTTAAAGATCAACAATTATTTGTATCAACAGTTCCACATATATTTTAAAAGAAAATAAAAATTTGCACATCAGCTGTGTTGTGGGGAATGTTTTTCATAATATCAAGAAGCTATGTTACTCATAGAATTATTAAGCTATGTAAATAAAGTGAAACATTTGCTATTATCTTAGAATGGATATTGTTTTGAATACAATTATGTGCCAAACTCTGGAGGGAGATTCTCTACAGTAGGACTATTTCAAAGTCCTCTTTCATTTGTACTACAATATTTAAAGGTCTTGACTGCAATAAGTGAAGGCTTCATAGTGTATGAATTCTATAAGTGAAACAGAATGTATAATCATGTAACCAGAACTGCTGATTTATGGTGGTTTACATAATCTATAGCATAATGTCCAGTTCAGCCCTTCCATCCTTTACGATGATGTAATTTCCACAAATTTTTATGTAACAGTCAATGATACATAGTGCTATAAGGAACAGTGATATGTGAATATACTGCAGCCATTTTGTAAATTTCTTGCAGTTTTATTTCTATGTTTGTCGAATTAGAAGTTATGTTATGTGTTATGGGTGAGTATGAAGTTTCAAGTATAGGATGAAGTACTGTACAATGTGTAGCCTGTAACTGTTTAGAAGTACTTAATCAGACTGCAACACATACATATCATGGATAAATAATTATCTCATACAATTTATATTATCATTTCATGAAATACTGACAATAGTGTTTAATTAATGTTATGAATAAGATACCAGTAACAGTCTGGTGATAAATGGTATTGCCCCTACACCACTATCACCTACTTGTATTTTGAAGCTGCTACTCATGTCATCTGTGAGTTTTGTGATAACCTTGAATTTCTGCAATTTTGCAATAGCCAATGTTAGTTGCAAGCTTTATAAGAGTGATGGAGGAAACAGTATGGCATCTATAGTGTTTGAGGCTGTGTCCAGCACTTTTACTGAGTGCAATAAATCAAGGAAACTACTAGGTACATGTTTACATTTCATTTAAACCATTGGAAATTATAGTAAATAAGGATTCCAGTCATATTATTAAAAATCAGGAAAGGTGTTTGAAAATCTGTCATGTGTATATTGGAGTTGAATGAATTGCATTCCCAATATCATCCATCAAATGGATACTGATATTACCACCAGGCGATATTAGGATCAATTGTTTTAATTTGTAACCAATAATTGACATAGTTACTTCTGTCTGGCTGTCCAGAAAAAAAGAAATGGGAATGATGAGAGCATTGAAGATGTATGAAGTACCCAGATCAACAATTTGAGAATACATTGTAAGACATGCAAAAGGACAAACTGAAAAGGAAACTCAGTTGTAAGACAGAAACTTGGTAGGAAATATGGAAATGAGCATACAGCATTGTGGGCCAGGAGTCCGTCACTTGGGGAAGTTCGGCAAAGAGGGTAAGTACTTACTGCATTTGATGCCGCACTGGGCAACTTGTGCGTCAGAGATGGGAATGAAATGATGATGAAGCCAACACAACACCCAGACCCTGAGTAGAGAAAAATCTCCTACCCCAGCTGGGAATCAAATCCGGGCCCCTTGGTATGGCATTCCACCACACTGACCACTCAGCTAACGGGGGTGGACACTTGGAAGGAAACACATGATGACATGTGAAGTAGAGAAAGAAGTGATCTAGTACTATACAGAAGGGGAAAAGATTATTTTTGGTTTGACGTGTAAGGAGTTAAAGCAGATAGTGTTTGAGCTTGCCTTGAACAATCTGCCTCACCCCTCTTATATACCAGTAAATATGGCACATTATAATTGGATTAACTTATTTTTGAAAAGAAATGGTTCCCCGTTAACAACAGGAACACCACAATCATTGACAAGAGCTGTAAACTTAGGCTTTATTCAAGACAATGTGAAGTCATTTTTCTGTATTTTAAAAGCAGATCAGCTAAAATCAAGTTCAACCCTACCAGAACATTTAACATACACAAAACTGGAATCACAACTGTCCAAAGGAAAAATGTGAAACTTATTTGTGTGTAAGGAAAATTGGCAATTTACAGTGTCATTGGCCGAGAGGGGATATCTGAACACCATGTCAGGTGCCAGCTAGTATGTCACTCCAATATAGCTTACCCCAGAAAAAAGCAGGACTTGAAGCTAATGACGGGAGTTCCTCCTGGAGCTATTCCAAGATTTTGTCCATGTCTGTATTACAACTCATAGCATGCATAGGATGCACCCTCTAGATATTGCTTTCATGAAGCCATTTAAAACTTTATATTCAAGAAATTGAGACGTGGATTTACAGTAACTAGGGTAGAGTTGGGACACAGTGTGAAGTAGCTGAACTCATGGACAAAGCATACGATGGAGCAGCAATCGTGAGAAATGCACTGAATGGTTCTCATGGCACTGGTAACTGTCCTTATAATGACTCAGAATTTACTGAAGTTGACTGTATTCATGAACTGAATGATAACCAACCAAAGCCTATTTCTGAAGATCATTGTGGGCCTTAACTGCTTGCAAATATAGTCACAGCTGATCTAGCACTTAGGCTTGTATCACATTGCACTGACAGCCAGGTTCAGTCTATTGACGAAGATCAACCTCAAATCATGTCACATTCTACATCTGATGCCATCACTATATCCTATAAACTTGCCCATGGATGTAAAAGATGTGCCAAAATTTCAACCAGTGTCTCAAAACTGAGGAGTCCTGAGAAAATGGTGTTGACTAGTACTTCTTGTAAGAAAAACCTGAAAACCTTTTACGCTTCTAAAGGCACAAACACTTCAAATGAGGCTTCAAGACGTGGAGCAACATGAAAGAGTAATTCAGCCAACACTAAGAGGAAAGTTAAAAGAAAGTATAAAAGCTCAAGTTCTAACAATGATTTTGCTCATGAACCTTGACAAGTAGACACCAAAGGTGATATCAATCTGGATCTTGATTACTATTCGGTGGTTGCTATCTGTACATTTTGCCATAAGAAGTTCTTTCTGTCTGAATAACTAGCTCTTAAATTTGTTTTACATAATTCTGACAAATAAGCTCATCTAAATATGGAAACGTGTAACAATTTTCCAACAAATTCTAAACTTTTAACTTCCTTTTAATTTAAATCCAGTTACAAAAGCTAATCCAATATGTGCTCTTCCATTTTCAAACAGGAGGTCCTATTGCCTGGTGAGCAAAAGTAGGAATGGGGATTCACAATATTTTGAACCCACTCTTGAAAATTTTTCGCTTATTAAGGTGTCCTAGTTTACTCAAACTAGCATAGCTTAAGAATCAATTTGGCAAATTCAAGCCAAAGGAGCATAGTTTATAGAAATATGCATTAGGTTTCGAGGTCTATTTCACAAACCAGGAGGCTGATAAACAGAGAAATAATTATGATAGACAATATTTGAGGCCCATTACATTTTTAAATATTCTTTCTTCTTGATTTTACTGTGAATCATAGTGAATATTACCAGTCAGACAACTATTTGAATGATGTTTAGTTTACTGTCACTTCTTCCCTGACAAACTATGTAGAAATAATTTGCCGGAGAATTGCTTTTGAATTGCATTATGAATATTTTATTGTAAGACAACAATAACATTGTTTCAAGAAATTAAATTTATAAACTGGGTTTTGAATGCTAACATTGCAGTTCGAAGCAAGATGATTTATTTTGCGGGTTCTAATAATACAACAATAAACAGCAACAACTAAAAAAAGATCACTATAGGTTAATGTCTAACAACATAAAAGTCACTGGATATCCATGCTAGGCAGGACAAAAAGAAAGGAGGAATCAGCAATTGCCTCACTGAAAGGAACGTCTTGACAATTCCTGAAAGTAAATTAGATAAACCTAAACTAGGTTGGAACGACTGGCATATGAACTGCACTTCTACTAAATATGAATCCAGTGATGTGACCACAGTGACACATATCTCAATTCAGCTTGAAATGAATAAATTGGCAGTGGACCAAATACTCAATCTGACAAAACAAAAGTGAAGCACTCAGAGGGTATGGTCAAATGTAAATGTAATTTCATATGCGCAGACACCATTGGCAGGTACATAAGTGATTAGAGTTGCAGTTTTCTGTAACAGGCAGAAAGGCCATTAGAGTGCACTACTTTTTGTCACGTTTAGTGTTGTTACCAGGACTGGTAGGGTATATAAGGGGAGTGAACTGTATCAGATGTTTAGTTATTCCTGTGAAGGACTTGGAGATGCCACTTACATGAGACAGAATTGTCAGCACCTGATAGAGCTAGAAAGTAATCTCATTGCGGGTTCTCATCCAGCCAGCTCAGTGAGCTGAGCAGTATCCAGATTTGTGGGGCATTTGGATGTGGCAATAGGCCATTGTTGCACTGCATGGGAGTGTAAGGGAAAGCATACTCAGCATCAGGGTTCCTGTCAACCACATGTAACCACCACAAGGGAGTATCACCATATTGTACATGAAGCACTTCATAACCCTGTCACATTTGCACCTGCCATTTAAGAACAAACAAGGGCCTACCTACAACATCCTGTGTTATCCTGCACCATTGATCAGAGACTAGTAGCAGTTGGATTAGGCAATTGCTGTCCCTTTTTAGGCTATCACTAAACATCACAACACAAACAGCTACATTTTGAATGATGCTGTGCACAGGAAGACTGGAGTACTGATGAATGGCATTGCATTGTGTTCAACAATGAATTGTGGTTCTGCACTAACCTAAACGATCACTGTTACTGAGTATGGTGGCAACCTGGAGAGAGGTCACATTCTTTCGATGTTTTATAGAGCCACTTCAGTGTTATTCCTGCCATCACAGTCTGGAGAGCCACCAGGTATGACTTCTGGTTACAGCTGGTAGTCAGTGAGGGACTTCTGATGTCACAATATTTCATCAAGAACTTAGTGCCTCTTCATATGTTACTTCTCAGGCAACATTATTGTGGTGCCAATTTTCCACAGGACACTCATCACTCACACATGGAGCATGTCTCTATGAACTGTCTGCATGATGTTGAGGTAGGCTACTCTTTTGGCCAGCAAGATTCCAGATCTCCCCCAACGAACAAGTGTGGGATCAGCTTGGACATCAGCCCCACACCAATTCCAGTATCAATGATACCAAAGGCTAGTTACAACTGTTTTCCAGCCCTCCCCAGGAGAGGATATAACAGGCTTAATGCACTATTCTCAACATAGTCATACATGCAGGCCAGAAGAGATATAAGATCATATTGATTAGTGAGCTGATGCTGCCAAGTTCAATATCAATTTGAACTCATATTGTAATATCTGAAATAACATCACATACTGTATCAATCCATGAAGTTTCATTTTGTTTCTTTCTCCCATTCTGGGTGCTTTACACTTTTTGTCAGGTATTGTATAATGTTTCCAAATTAACAAAGTGCATGGGCCATGTGTTTTAATAAACAATCTTTAATTTTTTGCACTCATGTCACACAGAGTGATATCCTAAGAATAAAAGTGTTTATTACTCTAATGCAAATGGTGAATATAATATGACATGATCACAAACTGCCATTTTGTTGGTATCTCTTCTAACATATATTCACTAATGTCATCTGTCTTAAGTAATCCATCACTGTTTGAAATGAATATTAAAACTGACATCTTTATCACTGCAAGAAACTGTATAACTTTATTACTGACAGTTAAAGCTTTCAACAGCTCAGAAACGTTTGAAATATGCTGCCATAAAACTATTTCACCAATTACTCCATAACAACAGGTATATCAAGTGTCAATATAAACTTAAATTGTTTCTTCTCCTTCTATTCTAGAAATGAATACCTATTTACAAACTAGAACCACCATAGAAGACAAGAGAAACATGAATATGGTTTTGCAATACCTTGCTGTTGTTCACTTAAACATGCCATACAGACATATAAATTTTTACTAAGTGACGAGGCTGAAATGGAGATACAATGAACCAAATATTGCTGAATAAGGCCTTGTTATAAGTTTCAGATTTTGAAACTGGCCTAAGATTATCTTAGGTTTTCTGGAAATTTCTGACATTATCAACTCAGCTGAGTATTGGATCAAATGATTGTACAGCTTACTGAAATGCACACTTGAAGCACTTTATGAAATTTCCTTCTTGATAGCATTAAAATTAATTGTAACATGCAGTAGAAGAGAAAGTAGGAGGTACAAGAGTTAAGAACATATTTCTCATTTCTCAGAGTCTTGCCTTATACAAGAGACTAAAAACTGAAGGAGCATTTGTGATTGAAATAAATAACAAAATTAACAGCCTGTCATTGCCTGAGGAGACATCAAACATAGATCTGAAAAGTAACTAGCAATTTAAATTAAATAACTAATTTCAGAAAAAAGCTTACTACATGATAGTCACCATCCCTAACACCATCACAGTAGGTGTTACGTAAACCAGATTCAGTAACACTGTAAACTGTTCCTTTTCATTCTGGTCATATATATGACGGATAACTACTAAGTACGAGGGTCTTTTGATAAGACAGGTAAATCTCCATTAAAGAATGGAACATTTTTGTTGAGCTTTCATGACTGATAAGTCTGATTATTCCAAGGATTGTATAAAGAAATTCAACAATGTATAGTGTACAGTCCATTCACCTGGTCCTCCTCAATGCAACATGCCAACTTCCTTGATGTTGACCTTCACCTCAAGGATACATCAGTACTTCTGTCTCCATCAGATAAACAATACCTCCATTCTGACAGCTGACATCCATTTCATACCAAGAAGTCCCTTCCATACAGCTTCAGTACCAATGGTCATCACAATTTTTGTGTCATACAGTCCCTCTCCAAATATGCCAAGAATCTCACTGAGGTCTTCACAGACTGAAATTAATCTCTCAACCTCGCCCAGAAACAGATCTCCCATATGTCGTCTCTCCACTTACGTAACATCTCACACATATCTACTGTATAAGAGGATGGATCCCATAGTGGGAAATAACCATCTAGAACTTAAGCACATCAAAATAAATTAATTAACAGACAACAGATTCAGTACGCCTTGGGAAAGATCCACCGTGGTATAACAATCATGTACGAAAGGTACTACCGAAACAAAGAAAGCTTCATCATAGGTTTAAGAGTAGTCGAATCATAGCTGATAAGGAAAAGCTGAACGAAGCGAAAAAGAGCGTAAAGAGAGCAATGAGAGAAGCATTCAACGAATTCGAACATAAAACATTGGCAAACAATCTAAACAAGAACCCTAAAAAGTTTTGGTCATATGTAAAATCGGTAAGCGGATCTAAATCCCCTATTCAGTCACTCGTTGACCACGATGGCACCGAAACAGAGGACGACCGAAGAAAGGCAGAAATACTGAATTCAGTGTTCCAAAACTGTTTCACTGCGGAAAATCGTAACACGGTCCCTGACTTCAGCCATCGCACGGACGCCAAAATGGAAAATATTGAAATAAACGATATCGGAATTGAAAAACAACTGCTATCACTTAGTAGCGGAAAAGCATCCGGACCAGACGAGATACCCTTAAGATTCTACAGTGATTATGCTAAAGAACTTGCCCCCTTTCTATCAGCAATTTATCGTAGATCGCTGGAAGAATGTAAAGTACCTAGCGACTGGAAGAAAGCGCAGGTCGTTCCCATTTTCAAGAAGGGTCATAAATCAGATGCGAATAATTATAGGCCTATTTCGCTTACGTCAATCTGTTGCAGAATAATGGAACATGTTTTGTGTTCTCGTATTATGACGTTCTTAGATAATACAAATCTCCTTCATCATAACCAACATGGATTCCGCAAACAGAGATCATGTGAAACTCAGCTCGCCTTATTTGCCCAAGAAATTCACAGTGCTGTAGACACTGGCGAGCAGATTGATGCCGTATTCCTGGACTTCAGGAAGGCATTTGATACGGTTCCGCACTTACGTTTAGTGAAAAAAATACGAGCTTACGGAATATCGGACCAGGTTTGTGATTGGATTCAGGATTTCCTAGAAGAAAGAACACAACATGTCATTCTTAATGGTTCAAAATCTGCAGATGTAGAGGTAATTTCGGGAGTACCGCAGGGAAGCGTGATAGGACCTTTATTGTTTACAATATACATAAATGACTTAGTTGACAACATCGGTAGCTCCGTGAGGCTATTTGCAGATGACACGGTTGTCTACAAGAAAGTAGCAACATCAGAAGACTCGTACGTACTCCAGGAGGACCTGCAGAGGATTAATGCATGGTGCGACAGCTGGCAGCTTTCCCTAAACGTAGATAAATGTAATATAATGCGCATACATAGGGGCAGAAATCCATTCCAGTACGATTATGCCATAGGTGGTAAATCATTGGAAGCGGTAACGACCGTAAAATACTTAGGAGTTACTATCCGGAGCGATCTGAAGTGGAATGATCACATAAAACAAATAGTGGGAAAAGCAGGCGCCAGGTTGAGATTCAAAGGAAGAATTCTAAGAAAATGTGACTCATCGACAAAAGAAGTAGCTTACAAAACGCTTGTTCGTCCGATTCTTGAGTATTGCTCATCAGTATGGGACCCTTACCAGGTTGGATTAATAGAAGAGATAGACATGATCCAGTGAAAAGCAGCGCGATTCGTCATGGGGACATTTAGTCAGCGCGAGAGCGTTACGGAGATGCTGAACAAGCTCCAGTGGCGGACACTTCAAGAAAGGCGTTACGCAATACGGAGAGGTTTATTATCGAAATTACGAGAGAGCACATTCCGGGAAGAGACGGGCAACATATTACTACCGCCCACATATATCTCGCGTAATGATCACAACGAAAAAATCCGAGAAATTAGAGCAAATACGGAGACTTACAAGCAGTCGTTCTTCCCACGCACAATTCGTGAATGGAACAGGGAAGGGGGGATCAGATAGTGGTACAATAAGTACCCTCCGCCACACACCGTAAGGTGGCTCGCGGTGTATAGATGTAGATGTAGATGTAGTAGGGTTTAAAGTAGTATTAGTTTTTGGGTAATTCATTAAGAGATTTTTTTGCAGTTTTTTTATTAGCAGATTTAGTTGTGGTACTAAAAGAATTAAATACTAGAAATACATAGGTAATAAATATATTGCTATTGAAGTAAATGTGATTTGTGTGCCTTGTTTGAGTTTTTCAGGTAATATACTGTAATTATGAAGAAAAAAATATCCACTGTCTGGCCATAATGGAGAGCTATCCTCGAGGCTCAATACCACTAAGGGCTGGAGCAAGTCAATCACATTCTCTGCCAGTGTTCTGAATACCTCTAGCCATGACTGGAAAGTAGAAATGGCCTACCTACTGTACTCACCACCCCTTCCACAGTGGTACCCTGCTGCCCGCCAACCCCACGCAGTACTTCTGCCCATCCCTACTCCGTCCCTTGTCACAAACACTTGCATCAAGGATCATATCCCTGCAATAGACCTAAATGCAAAACCTATCCCATAAATCCTCCCACTACAACCTACTCCAATCAGGTCACAGGCATCTTCTGCATCATAAAAGTAAGGACTACTTGTAAAAGCACCCATGTCATCTACAAACTATGCTGCAACCACTCTGCGGCTATCTGCATGGGCGTGAAACTACCAAGTTGTCTGCATGAATGGCCCTGCCAATCTGTGGCTAAGCTGCAGCTGGATCACTTAGCTGCTGAGTGTTCTACTCAGTATGATGTTCTTTTCTTTAATGACTACTTCACAGCTGGCACCATTTGAATTATTTCCACGTACTCCAGCTTTTTGGAACTGTGCAGCATAACCTCCCCCTAAAACATATCCCTTTTCCACGTAAACTCCTTGGCCTCTGTCTCCAGTAGTCCCTGTCCTAAACCTAGCAATTAACTTCTCCGCTTCCAATCCAATACTGCACATGCTTCCTAATCCACCAATGCAGCTTCCAGTCTTTTCCCCTTCCCTATTTCTCGCCATACTCTTCCCTCTCACTCTCCCCCACCCCTGACAAAGCACAGCCACAAAACGCTAGCAGCCCTATCCTGTCCCCACCACATCCCTGCACTCTCCTACAGGTAGCAAAGTGTCTTTCCCCAACCTTTCCTTGCAATCCCTCATCCTCCCCAGTCTGTGCCTTCCGCTAATCTTGTGGTAGTGTGCCTGGTTTTTATTTCAGAAGATGGACTCAGTCTGAAAGCTTAATATTTTAGCAGTCTTTCCCATTGTGCTTGTGTGTCACTTAGTGACTCCTCTATGTACATACTTTTCTTTATCAATGTTTCCTTTCCCAATGGCTTCGTTGCTCAACAGATCTAGCAGCTGTATAGTTTGTGGTGCTGTAGTGCTAACAATAAGAGACTCTGACATTTTACGTATTACTCCATGTAAAGCACTAATGGATCCTCAGTCTCAGCACTTAAAGAGTAGAGTAGTGATTTGTTCAGTGGGAACATGTGAGCAATGTGAAGCCCTTACAGTTGGAAAAATATACAATGTTCACATAGCAAGTTGTGACAATTTATACACTACGCAGCTGAACTCAATTAAAAATTTTCTTCTCATTACATTTAATAATTTGTTTTGCCTGGCCTCTGTTGCATAGTGGTTCATACTTAGACTGTCCATTAATCAGTAAACAGAAGAAACTTTACACAAAATAGAAGAAAACTGCATCTGAAAAAAATGCAAACAGTAGTGTCACAATGCTGTAGAATTTTATCATGAAGACGATAAAATATACTTGCCACATGCAGTTTATTATTCTGTATCAGAAAACCAGAAAAAAAACAGTTTTCTTTTATTTTAACATATTATTATGATATTAATCTTAAAGTGGCAATTATTACTGACAACAAATTTGGCACAACTACTGCATTATTGTAAATAGTTAAGGATCCTGAATTAATAGACAATGTCTAAAGCATTGTCAGTATTCTATAAATTAAATGAAATCTTAAAATTTTGTTAGTAATTTGATTTCAGATAGTGATAGTGGTAAACTATGTTGTGAGACATAAGAAAGTGTTTTCATAACTTCCAACAGCTCATTTAAAATACATTTCAGAGCACTGTAACCTGTCCAGATAAATGAGCATGTTAAAGCACTCACTTCCAGGACACATAAAGGCACATCAGCTAAATGTCAAATCCGCCTCATATATTAATAATGCGGTTTATGGGCTATTCTGGCTATGATTTTTAGCCAGTTTCCATACTTTCACTTGTATATAAAACCATTTAAGAAGATAGGGCAGACTAACAGCAGCCTCTCAACACATTTACTCTCTCATATGAAGTTTGGTATGAGGAACCAGTAACACTTTTGGGAAAAAAATTGGCAACATTCTTAAATATAAATGTAGGATCAAAAGTACCAGCAACACCTATTATAAGCAAATTTGCCTACTCTAGGACAGAAGGAGGGAAATGCACAGCCCTAAAAATATATCAGAGAGTCCTTTTTGAATGAAATGTGCTGGCAGCTAATGAATGACTGAAATAGACATTAAACTCATTTTTCACTTGGAATCTTCTCCTATACCACATATAACTGAGCCTGAAGTAAATATTGACTTATGTAAATGATGAGCATATAGAAATATTTCGACTATACAAACCTACTTCTCTTTCTACATAATTGGAAATGGTCACCAATATACTCCCAGAACATGCAAATAACTACAAAATACTTCTTCAATTCCCATCTAAAAGATACTCTGAATGAGCCCTCATGTTATGTCACTGGAGCCATTCCTAATCAGAACATGTCTGGTGCCAGGATGTCATATGATGTACAAAAAAAGTCCTACACATTTAGAAGAAAATCAATGTGGTATACAATGGGTTTTTATGGATAAACAACTGTAATATATATCTAAGAACACTTATGCTATCTGCCAGACATTTTATATGTTTGGATAGAATATCAAAGAGTTTTATGGCTGAGAATTGCATTCCTTCCTGTGACACAGTTAGATTCACCAAAGGGAAGTGCAGCTCACTTTTTATTCTAGGATTGTATTGGCGAATATCTCTGTTACTTCCAAACTACAGTGAGTTGAGAACAAATATAATGAGTGAATAAATGTGCTGGAAGGATGTGTTTAAAATTCCCTATTACTTAACAGATTCCTCAAAAATTTGAATGTGTTGTCCTCACATTTAATTCTAATTACTTCCTTTTGTGTAGAGAATACTTTTTGCCTAAGTGGAGAGTTATCCTGGGACAAACTGATTAATCACTAACATTGAACATGAAGAGCAATGGGCCCATAATAGAAGTCTTTGGATTAATCAGTGTAATTTCTCCCCATGAAGGTGATATGCTGTCCCTCTTTGCAATTTCAATACAACAAATAACCAAAATTGCAAAATATCTCTATTACTTGATCATGGCTAGTTTTGGGTTTTTATGCATAACCCATCCTCAAATCATGCATCCAATCAGAATAAATGTTACTCAAGACACCAAAAACTCATTACAGTCAGTTTGCACAGGAGTACAATGAAAACTGGATACATGTTTCATGATCATTTGCACTGTACTCCATTTTGCTAATAATTGTCATGATTCGTTGCTGTGTGGAGTGGTATTCGTTCTGCTTGGATGGATGATCTGAGAATGAGTTATGAATAAAAACCTAAAACTGGTAATCATCAAGTAATAAAAAGAGCATTTTACAACTTTAGCTGTTTGTCATATGGAAATGGTATCACAAGTTGCTGGCCCTTCAAGAACCTAGCATGCTGGAAACTTATGTCCCTCTTTGTATTACCCACAAGCCTAGTGTAAAATTTTTCATCCTGATTCATAAATAGGAACTAAATCTGGCATGTGCTGAACAAGCTATCCCATAAAAACTTAATTTCTCTTACGGTACATTGTGATTGAACAATAAAATGTCTTTAATAACTCAGAGACATTTTCAAATGATGATGCTTTACCGTTTAAAAATTTTAAGTGAATATATTATCAACTTTATCAGTAGAGTGATTCTTATGAGATCCCAACTGTGATTTTGTAAGTATCCCATTCTATTCGGGTGGATGACAACAATTAAGAGAGTTAGGATATGGGCATTTCTGGTATCAGACATTACGGGCTACACAACAAAAAATCTATATTTCTATTAATTTGTGAAATTTTAAGAGAGTTCAACGAGAAAAAGTGATCAAGTAGCTTTCCTTTATAAATTTTAGCAAGAATTGGGATAGTGAACATTTGACTAGAGAAAATTCTGTGTTACAGTACTACAGCTATCATTCTTGCACAGTTGGAGTTTTACATCATGTCATTTATTTATTTATTTATTTATTTATTTATTTATTTATTTACATCCTGAATCTTTGTGGTACATATACCATACCTTAGATGTTGGACAAAATATTACATTAATATACTGTTACATTGGTGTATAAATTACATTTATAAATTGTTACATTTTTGTATTGCTATGTTGTTACATTACATTTTTATACTGTGACAACCAACTTATTTTTCAAGATACTGTGTAACTGAGTAAAAACAGTTTTCCAAGAGATATGATGTTACAGATTTTTTAAAGCTATGGATTTTGTTTATGGCCTTTAGATTACTTGGCAGCTTATTAAACAAATGTGAACCTGAGTGATATACACCTTTCTTGCACAGTGTGGTATAACAATGATGTCTGTGTATGTCACTGTTTGCCCTTGTATGGTGTTCGTGTACAGATTTATTTTGAATAAATACATTTCCATTTTTTAGCATGCTCTTTTTTAGGAACATTACAACTTCTAGTATATAGATACATGGTAGGGGTAGAATCCCCAGTTCTTTAAAGAATGGTTTGCATGATTTTCGGCTGTTGGCATTTTTCATTACCCTCACAATCTTTTTTTGTTTCCGGAATGTGGTTATGCAATGAGGAGAATTTCCCCAGAATATGATGCCATATCTTAATAGGGAGTGTATGCAAGCGTAATACACTGCTCTAACTGCCTCAGCGATACAGATAGCCGTACCGTAGGTGCAACCACAACGGAGGGGTATCTGTTGAGAGGCCAGACAAACGTGTGGTTCCTGAAGAGGGGCAGCAGCCTTTTCAGTAGTTGCAAGGGCAACAGTCTGGATGATTGACTGATCTGGCCTTGTAACAATAACCAAAACGGCCTTGCTGTGCTGGTACTGCGAATGGCTGAAAGCAAGGGGAAACTACAGCCGTAATTTTTCCCGAGGGCATGCAGCATCACTGTATGATTAAATGATGATGGCGTCCTCTTGGGTAAAATATTCCGGAGGTAAAATAGTCCCCCATTCGGATCTCCGGGCGGGGACTACTCAAGAGGATGTCGTTATCAGGAGAAAGAAAACTGGTGTTTTACGGATCGGAGCGTGGAATGTCAGATCCCTTAATCGGGCAGGTAGGTTAGAAAATTTAAAAAGGGAAATGGATAGGTTGAAGTTAGATATAGTGGGAATTAGTGAAGTTCGGTGGCAGGAGGAACAAGACTTCTGGTCAGGTGACTACAGGGTTATAAACACAAAATCAAATAGGGGGAATGCAGGAGTAGGTTT
Source organism: Schistocerca serialis cubense (assembly GCF_023864345.2). Classification (NCBI taxonomy): domain Eukaryota; kingdom Metazoa; phylum Arthropoda; class Insecta; order Orthoptera; family Acrididae; genus Schistocerca; species Schistocerca serialis. The sequence continues at coordinate 825,890,507 of NC_064640.1, forward strand.
AATAATGAATAGGAAAATAGGAATGCGGGTAAGCTACTACAAACAGCATAGTGAACGCATTATTGTGGCCAAGATAGATACGAAGCCCACACCTACTACAGTAGTACAAGTTTATATGCCAACTAGCTCTGCAGATGACGAAGAAATTGAAGAAATGTATGATGAAATAAAAGAAATTATTCAGATTGTGAAGGGAGACGAAAATTTAATAGTCATGGGTGACTGGAATTCAAGTGTAGGAAAAGGGAGAGAAGGAAACATAGTAGGTGAATATGGATTGGGGGACAGAAATGAAAGAGGAAGCCGCCTGGTAGAATTTTGCACAGAGCACAACATAATCATAACTAACACTTGGTTTAAGAATCATGAAAGAAGGTTGTATACATGGAAGAACCCTGGAGATACTAAAAGGTATCAGATAGATTATATAATGGTAAGACAGAGATTTAGGAACCAGGTTTTAAATTGTAAGACATTTCCAGGGGCAGATGTGGACTCTGACCACAATCTATTGGTTATGACCTGTAGATTAAAACTGAAGAAACTGCAAAAAGGTGGGAATTTAAGGAGATGGGACCTGGATAAACTAAAAGAATCAGAGGTTGTACAGAGATTCAGGGAGAGCATAAGGGAGCAATTGACAGGAATGGGGGAAAGAAATACAGTAGAAGAAGAATGGGTAGCTTTGAGGGATGAAGTAGTGAAGGCAGCAGAGGATCAAGTAGGTAAAAAGACGAGGGCTAGTAGAAATCCTTGGGTAACAGAAGAAATATTGAATTTAATTGATGAAAGGAGAAAATATAAAAATGCAGTAAGTGAAACAGGCAAAAAGGAATACAAACGTCTCAAAAATGAGATCGACAGGAAGTGCAAAATGGCTAAGCAGGGATGGCTAGAGGACAAATGTAAGGATGTAG